>NC_060211.1:76840000-77146304 GCF_021130785.1 Homalodisca vitripennis
TATATATATTTTAATCACTACATTTAAAAATGTTTAATTATTTTTTTAATTTATGTATATTTTTTAATTTTACCTCCTAAGTATTTTTCATTGTGTGACGTCACATCCTGGAAAACCTACCAAGAATATAACTTATTCATCAAGATACAGCATTGTAATAATGGTGTATATGATATTAAACTAGAATGTATTCACGTATGTCACATCAGATGTTTCAAATCCACAGGTGTCACGTTGCGTCGGTTGCGGTACTGTAGTTGGTGAAGAAATATTTCAGAAGTCTCTTTCTTATATGTCCAAACATATGGATATTTACGTGATTTCTCTTTTAGAATACTTTTTAACAAAATTTTATTTTATCAGTGCATTTTTAAGAAGTGTATTGCATAAATATTCCACATCTTAAAATTGATACTAATCATAAATTATTATATTTTAAACACAATAATTTATATTATTTCTTGTTGAGTAATGGCTTATGAATATGTAAAAGTATAATGTCAAATTAAGTCCATCTAGAGACACATCAAATGAAATATCATTGACCTGATACAGTTATTGCGTATTTATTACTATGATAGAAATAGATAAAAAACCCAGCAGCACAATACATTTGTCGAAAATTTTGGTTTTGTAGGAAATCCAATGTTATGGATGAGCTTACGAGGCTTTGTGAAAAATATATAACTATATAAACGATGTATCATATATATTTTGTTTTTACAATCGCAAAAAAGATTGAGAAAATATATATTCTATGTCAATGTATCATTAAATAGATAGTATATTTAAAATTAATATTAAATAGAAAGAACCATATAGTTGATATATCATTTGTGTTTACACAATCTTGTAAACTCTTTTACAATCTTTTACAAACTATTATAAAAATATGTATTCTATCTCGATAAATTATATAGATAGTACATTTAGATGAAATATTAAATAGAAAGAGCTATATAAAGTCGTATATAATCTATTGTGTTTGTACAATCGTGGAAACTATTGTTAAACTATATCTTCTATCTCGATGTATCACTAAAAGAATAGTATATTTAGGTTTTGAAATTAAAGTGATTAAAGTGATTCTAAATACCTCTTACACAACAGAGCATTGGAGTTCGCTTAGCAATCTACGTAGTTAAAGCAGTTCTTTAACAAATTTGAAACGATTCTACATTTTGTTACGTCTAAGGGCTAGAGTTTATCAATTTTATTATACATTGAACCTGGTGACTGAGTGATAATCTGTATTACTTTAATCTAAAATGTTTATCAGATAATAAAAAAAACCTGTGCAGCAATACTAAATAAGCCACTCACCAAATCCATCAGAATAAATTTATATAAATCCTTTCATTTCCTGCATTTTTTTCTTGAAGGTATTCTACATATTGTAAAATGCTGTGACATTAAAAATATTACTCAACTACAAAAATAGATTTTTTAAATATTACTGGTATAGCCTAAGTAAGCATAATCATCTAGTACTCATTATTCATATTATATCTTCTTAAGCATACCCCTTAAAACTCCATACAGTTTAACCGCAACATAGAATGGTGCAATAAAACAATTAGGTTGCGGCTCGGAGTCATTCATGAAAAAGTGTAACGCCCGGTAACGTTACGATGCCCGTCCAGTGGGTCCGCCGCACGGGATCCGCACGGGATAAAGCAGATAACTGTGGGTCCGCCGCACGGGATAAAGCAGATAACTATTTTTATTCGTGAAAATGTGGAGTACTTAGATTCGTCATTTACAACAACTACAACAATAAAGGTAAATAATTGTACACTGATATTTCATTATCGTAAAACTATGATTGATTTATTAATTGTTAGATTGACACAAAAGTTGAGAAACTGAGTTTATAGGTTATGTCATACTATTGACAAATGTTGATAGTGTTAAGTAAATTATTAGTTTAAATCACTCTGCAATCAATCGTAATTCAGTCGATTGAGAAGAAACAGCGCGTATTGCTAGTCAAACATTTAAAGTAACAAATTATAACCTCTAACCTGTCATAACAGTGCGACCCAAAACAAACGAACTAAACCGACCAATCACCACGCGCGGAGTTAGAATTTAACTGTGTTTAGCAAGAATTTCAAATTCCAATTTTAGTAAATGTTTTATTCAACTTTACCATTTACAATAAAAAATTTTAATTTAAAGTTAAAATTTGTGCAATTCTTATTTTCATTCAATTCCTTGTTCCTATTGTGCAATTTAATAATATTCATATCAATAAATATTCTACCGAGAAAAAAGACGTTGTCACGTAAAATCTTCGCCCGTAAAACCGACTTTACAGGCAACCATAATTTTTTTTTCATTAATTTTGTTTTCATATCAGTGTTCAAATAATAAAATATCTACACACCAAGTCATCAAATGCTACTATTGTCTGCTTTGTGGTAGTTAGGCTACATGTATTATTATGTCATATGTTAAAACATCATACGATTGTATTCAGATTCTTTAAGAATTTATTTAAGCTATTTTCTCGTTGGCATCATGGTTACCCGTAAGACTTATGTAAATATATTTGCTAGCACTTAGCCAAATCTCATGAAGTGACATCCACCACCTCAGTGTTGCCTATATAGAAATGTAGGTTTATGTAAATTTTCAACTTATAGTTCATGTTCGAGATATCCAGATATCATACATACAGAAATCAACCTTTTCCATAACTTCACGTGAAGTTCACCAATTACTGAAAATTTGATGGTGTTTTCTTTTGTAGTGAGAAAAAATCGATATGATTATGGGTAATAACTAAGAAACATAGCCAATCCATTTGCGTTGTCATTATTCCTCCCTTAGTATCAAAATTAGGATTGGGAATAAAATTTTTGAAACATTACTAAGCGATTAAGAATAACTCTTAAAGAAATCTTTAATTTTTAATAACTTTACAGCGTTTAAAATATCTCCCCACTAGCATAGCCATACGTATGTTATTCATCTTGTGCATTTATGTTCATCTTGTTTTCAATGAATCTTAAAATATGTGAATAGAAAAATCTCTTCTTCTTTCTAATTTTGCACTCCATTACAAATATAGTACAGTATAACTTTGTGTTTAGATTTATTTTCTGAACATGAAATTGGAGTATTTTGTAAAATATGAAATTTAAAATACACCAGATAATATTAGATAGCATTGAATAAATATATTAAATCTTTTAAATTTTCCAATAGTCGATATACGAGTCGGTATCATACTGAACACACAATCCGGGCTCTTGAATAATGCAAACATTGCGGAGTGGCTGGTGCGCATCTGAGCTGGGGAACTTAGTAGAACAACTTGGCTGCTTTCTTTTTGTATAGAAATTTGTTATTATTGAATGTGTTTCTTCTATTTAAGAAAATGCGCAATAAATTAATACACTATACCCCAACCTCTTGTCATGATAAATATATTTCAAACATTCATTCAAGTTGTTTTAGAAATTCATTGCTTCTGGTCTGGGATAGATAATTTTACTTGGGAGTAAAAAAGTGTGATAAGGATTTGAGAGGAATTAAATACCTACAACATATTATTTATAAAGAATCTTAAATCAACAAGTTTTATAAATATAACATAAATTAATTAATTTTCAATTGTTATTTTAATGTAGAAAGAACGAGTCCACCACAACACGATTCGCGCAGTAGGATTCTCTGAGGTTTCATGTAAACTATCTTAATAGGTAACATGACTTTTTTTTACTCAGTATGTTTAGAATTTATTTATGCACTGATTTTCTCTGTGCTATGATTGCTAAATATCAGAACAATGTAACAATATATGCTTAAACTCATCAAAATCTTATGTAGTGACGTGCACCATCATCGAACTCAATGTTGCTTAGATAGTAATGAAGCTTTATGAATAATTTACGAATATTTTGTAGCTTTATAGAAAAATCAATTTAGATACATTAAGTACCGTCCAGATTGACACTTGAAAACTGTATTCCTCTGGTTGAAGAAGGGAAATGGCCTTCAATATCTGTAAAAGAGGATATATTCTTTTCATTAAAACGTAGTATTATAATTTTTCATAATATAACAATGATAAATGATCAAATTTTTTGAAGAAACTGATTCTCTTATTCTTAATCGTTATTCTGCTCGTCCCCATTGGCCACTGGCCTGTACGAGAAACAGAATAAAGGAATAGTCGGCACAGCTAGTCAATGTTCCTTATGACTAGTGCTACAATCACAGACAATATTTGAACCTGTGCTATCTCTAATCCAGATCCAAAGGTCAACGTCTTAGACTGCTCGGCTAACGGCTCCCAATGGAACACAAATTATATTGCCTTGCACTATAATCTAAATTTTTTAAATACGTTTTTTTTTTATAAAAAATACTAATTACTATATATGAAGTACTTTATGTAGGTATTCACAACCTCTAAATTGTAAGAATAATATATACATAAACATGCTTGGGCTGTGAAGACTACTTCAGTCAGAAAGTATTTACTTACAGCCCTTGTAATCTTCTTCCAAGTTATTCACGATGTCCTAATAGTGTTTGCATTGTTGTTCCGATCAAAAAAAATAATACATAGGCTACGTGGTTCTAAAAAGTTTACTTTGGCATAATGTGCCTACATATACAGTCAGTGTACTCATCTTCTGGCCTAAATTTTTTCTATACATTATTAGTGTTTCAAACAAAATGTATGGGTCTGAAAAGGCTTGTTAAATCACAAAGAGCTTACTTCCAATCATAAGAACATACATCCTGGCTAAGGTATTTCCTGTCCGTAGTGGAGTTTACATTGTGGCCCGATCAAAAAAAAACAGCTTGGGCCAGGAAAGTTTTCTTCAGTCTAAAAGAAACTAATTGTAATATTATAGTCTATTTCTGGTATAAACTACTTCCTGGTCTGATAGTAGCGTTTGGCTTATTGCAACGATCATAAAATGAAACACTTACGTAGGTCTTAAATGTCTATTTCGATCAAAATATACACTTCAAGCTATTGTAATATACTTGTTCTATATTATTTACGGCACCGGTAGCCTGATGAGGGCGGAAGGCAAATATTTTTCAAATTTAAGCTTTCTAAAACAGCGGGGAGTTGAAAAACAAAATACAGAACTTATAGAGTTGCAATTCTTTTCAGCTTCTATGAATGGATTGATCTTAAAGAATTGTTTTTAATCTCTCGACAACATAAGGCACGTTTATTCCAAATGTTGTAAGAAATGTTGAAAACACACACACACACACACACACACACACACACACACACACACACACACACACACACACACACATATATATATATAATATATATTACTTCTAGGGGTTGCATTCCTACATCAACCCCTGTGGGTGATTAAGCTTTTTGAAAAATCGTTATTTTGTCTATTGAGAGCAGAGCACGTGTATCTCTAATAACATCGTTCTTGGTCAATGCGATGTTGAAACAAAAAATATAGTATTTCTGGGAGTTTCCACCCCTATTAGTTGGTTTACATGAAAATGGTTCAGTTTTTCAATTTGTGATATGAGGAACGTATATGTGAAATTTCTTATTTCTGAGACAGCGGGAAGTTTAAAAAATATACTTTTTTATGGGTTCGTAACCCTTTTTCAGTACTTATTAGTAGTTAATCTTCATGAACAATTTTTATTTTTCTGTTGACGGCATGATACACGTATCTGTCTAACATATATCTTAATTGGATGTCGAGAAGTTGAAAAACAAAATATAGTTCTTACATGGTTGAAACCCTATTATTGAATCCTTATTGGTGGTTTATCTTGACCGAATTTTCTAATTGTTTATTGAGGGCATAAGGCACGTGTGTGTGTTATACTGTAAAGTTCTTTTACATCGAAAAATTGAAAAAATATAGGCCTTATAGAGATTACAACCCAGTTTAAATCCCTATGGATTGTACATATTTATAAAAATGTTTTAGAAGTCGTGAATATATTTTAGAATGTGTATATATATATATATATATATATATATATATATATATATATATATATATGTGTGTGTGTGTGTGTGTAATATGTCATCTTTATAGGTCAGAGGGAAATTAAAAACAAAATATACTTCTTCAACACGATGCAACCCCACTTTAACTCATAGGGATGGTTAATCTTCACATTAGATTTTATTTGCCTATAAAGTGCCAGTTTCATCTTTTTTAATTGACCTTAATGGAAATTGTTTAGTTTTTATATTTAATTCAAGGAATATGAATGCTAAGTTTCAAACTTTTGGGATATAGGACAATGAGTGAGTGAGAGATTTGCATTTTTGATTTATAAATAATAAGGTGGATAATTTATCGGTATAGGTTTACATTATCTGCGCAAAATTACACTCATCTACCGTTTCTGGAATACAAATTATGTTGTTTTAACAATAAAAGTTGGGTTGTTATGTTTTAAAACGCAATCCGTCAATTTATTTATCGTGAAATTGTTATATTTGTTGATTAAATAAACAAGTTATGTTTGTTTACAAATAGTATATACACCACTCGTCGTCTGGCTCGCCCTAAGGTAAAATAATGATGAAACCACGGGCCATAACGAATTCATGATGTGAAACTCTCCAGAGTGGTAAAACACCACAATGTTTATACAAATCTTTGTCATCTGGGATTTCAAATGCCAGTGTACTATTCCTGCACTAATTATTTGACTGAAAATCCTACTACTTTTGTAACTTAATTTTCAAGGTTTCTCTTTTTATTTCACTTATACACACAAACGAAAGAGAGAGGGAGAGTGGAAGGAAGGGTGAGAGAGAAAGGGAGAGTATGTGAGAGAAAAAGAGAGAGGTCCGTATTTATAATGCGTAGTTCCTTTTCTAAACTGTTTCATTCATAACTAGGTAGACTTATTCATAGCCATATTCATAAGCATTATTCTTTTATGTCATCTGACTTGAATTATGATTTATTTGTATTAATAATTATAAAATTATTTTTCCAGTTTGAGCTTTTCCCAGTTTTCTCCGATCTCTATCAAAATAATCCTCTTTGATTATAGAATGTCCACTGAATTTTCTTATTGCAGTAATCCGAAGTCCTTATCTTAATTGGCTGTTACAAAAATAATTATTATATTAAAATTTGCTTTTTAACGAAAGGCAGCAAATGGTTATGATCACCCCCTCCCCCCTATAATATGCAGAGTTAGAAGAAGGAGTAATCTCGATCTCTCCCGGGGTCTTCAACCGCTCGGTTGCTATATGCCAGAAATTGCCACTACCTTAATTTGTACAGGATCACAAAAAATGGAGGTCTTGTTAAGTTTTTATATTTGAAACATAATATATCTTTTCGTGAGATCTATAGAGAAATTGTTCCTGAGATAGAAACCATTCGTCAGCCACACAAGTTCTGGTGGTGAAATTGTTATAAATATAAAAAAGTAAATTTTTAGCCCATGCATTTTAAATTGTAAATCTTGAAACCAATAGTCAGACAAAATATAAAAACCTAAATAAAGATCAGCTAACAAGTTACAGACCGAAAATGGTAACTTTCAATAACGTTATCTCGTTGACCTATACTTACAAATCGTTTATTTAAATGGCTGAGAATTAGTGAACAAAATTAGGGTTGGTGTATAAAACGAATAAATACGACACATAAAAATATGTACAATTTTGTTTTACATTTTTGTTGAGATTGATCTCATCTTTCTTTCATCAAAACTAGTTGAGTTATTTATATTTTAGGGTAAAACATCCAATACATGGTAAAGTGTGTTATGTTCTCATAGAATGCAAAATATGCTCTCGGATCCCTGAATATTACATATCGCCTTCTTGTGAAAATCCAAAAAAGGATTCTTCAAGACAGTATTATTATTTAATATTCTTATGAAACTCACAGTTCTAAATTCTACAAGAATTAAAGTTTATTTACAAATGTATTCCCGAAAATTGTCTTCTATAAATAATTAAAAACCTAATTTAAATAGTTTTGTTACTATATTTTATATAGAGTTTTGTTTCATGACTTATTTTATTATTGTAAATTACGATTAAATATGAAAGATTTTATGTCATGTTAAGAATTTAATCTACCAGGTTTGTACCAAAATTGAAATTACTATTCAAATGATTATACTATTACGATATCTAATGAACCAAACTAATTGTGTTGCATCCGTTAGATGAAAATTAGTTTTTATACAGCCATTAAATAAGGATCTGTAAAAAGAATTTCTTCGCTCATCTTTAGTTTTCTTCGATATTTCACGACTACCTAATTGGACCAACTTGTCACAAACTTTTAATCGGATAAACCCATAAGTAATATATTCTTATCTGTAATATAAATGCGAAAAAATATTTATATTAAGGTTATTAATATTTAAATGTATAAATGGTTTCCCGGACACAGAATAGTCCATTATCAATTTGAGGTTTTTAAATGTATTAATTAAACTATTCCAAGCTGGTAACGATTCACCAACGAAGCTCTAAAGTATATTTAAGGAACATTTCCTTTTATTAATCTCATTAACTATAAATAAGTTTGTACCATACAAGTTTTCTTTGAATGAAAAATATTTCTTTACATTTAAAGAAGAACATAACTTTTCATTAAAAGTTATAAAATCTTTTCATTAAAAGTTATAAAAACTTTTAACTAAAAGTTTAATACTGTAGTTATTGTGCAATACTACAACGATAAAAAAGATAAGTAGCATGGTTGAGGTGTATACTTATTACTAGATAAGCTAGACTGTTCCTTAGAGTAAAGGATTCCTAGATTTATAGCGTAATCAAATTAAATAATATTTTATAATAATAAAAATATATAAAATAATATTTATTTTGTGCAGATAAGGTTTCTAATGATAAATTAGTGCCAAGTTCCAAGCTCAAGTTTTACCTTTTCACAATCCAAAGATGACCTGGACCTGGACCTTTTATAAAAGTCCTTGAGTACAAGGCAATAGATTATGTGGTCATCTGTTGTATTATAAAATAATATCAAAATACAACACACTACTTCTTGACGAGAACACATAAGTGCTGAATCGACATAGTCATAAAGATTATGAGGTTATGATTTCAAACCATTAAATTAATGTAGTGGACGTCTTAGTATGATTACGTATGCAATAAACTCGAATAACTTTATACGACTAGTGTTGCTCTCCTTTTTTCATGGAATTCTTATAACTAAGCATGTAGAATAAAAAAGCATAACTCAAAGCAAGTTTATTCCCTATGTATAATGTTACTTTTTGGATTTTCAGATCAACAATCATCAAAATTGTGGATACATACATACTGAAGACTTCTAAAAAAGAGAAATATATTGAAATAATCATATTTTGTATTTTAAGAAAATATAACTTTTTATATCTTGGCAGCTTCTCGATGGTTTAGTTTTACCCCGTATTGGGGTGAATGCTTCAATATAATATGCAGATGAATCTTACACTGCCTTGGCTGTCTGTCTATGTTGATTCTGGAGGATCATGATGGTCTTTCCTGGTGCAGCGTCAGCTCTAGTCTGGCCTTCATGAATATTGTATCAGGACGAATCCTTCACCCGAATATATCGAGGCAAGACCGACACAGCCTTCACTATCTTTGATCTCTCGTCTTTCTAAAGTAAAAGAAAACTAATTGATAATATATAATCATGTGTTTCTGAAGAAAATAAAAATAAAGTTACATTTTTAATTTTATAGTTTTAAGTCTGTTTATTTGTTACAGTGAAAATTTAGTTTGCAGCTGTATACAAAAAGTGAATCGTCCCAGATTTTAATTTACACAACGACTGTATCGTTACTGTACAGGAATATCAAGAGGCCGGGAAGCAAATTCGTACTATCAAACATTTTGTTTGAATATAATAATGTTTGACCATATATATTTAGAACACACTACCAGGTAAGTCTTCAGAATTCATAAATATTACATTATAAAACTATTTAATAAATTTAGTATTAAAAACCTTTAATAAAACATATTGCTACTTTTGTAATAAACCTGTTGGTTTATATTCAAATGAGGCTACTATAGTACTGCTTAAATTTCAGATTTACATTCCCAAATTATTGAATTTATATGTTATATGTGTTATAGGTCACATATTCAGTTACATATAGGTTTTATTTTATTTTGTTCAATGATTTAGAATTACAAAATATATTTATGATCGCTACAGTGAGAAAGGCAAAAACGTAAAATAGGAATTATACCAATTCATATTTTGTATCATTTATTGTTTTTCATTTTCCATAGCGGTCTACAGTACACAATAAACAAATTTATGAAGAATTTTACTTTTTATTGTTTGGACAAGCTCCTTCACAAAATTATCAGCAATAATTAATAGTATTTCTGTATCTAAATCACTGAAATTGCGTATGAACTTTTGTATTCATAATTAAACTTGTATGCGCTACTCCTGTTGTATTACAACTATTCTTGAAAGAAGGTTACTTAAATATAGCAGTTTGTACTATTTCACAAAAAAATTTAACAAATGTATAATTGTGTATAATAATAACGCAACACGTTGGCCTAAACTCTTTACTGTGTCTTCAGATAGAAAAGTACAAGTAGGTCGACGTGCTCAGTCCCGTCCTGGTGTCAATTGCATTACTTCAGCATTATTATTACAAAGAGAAGGCAAGGCTGTTGGGGTAAGTTGGTCTCTAGATTATTGGATTTTCCGCGGGAGTAACACACAAAACACTCATTTCTCCTCTCAGAGAAGGAGTGCCTGAGATGGTGTACAATATCATACAAGCATATTATATACTAAGGGAAAATCCAGCCTCTCCCTTGTATTTTACTTGTGTGAAGGATAAAGCTGAAATGATATACTATGGCTAAAATGTACGAGGCACTTTTTTTGTTAATATGCCTTTCTTAAACGTATAAATATTTTTATATTACGCTTAAAATCCAAGGTAAATGTAGTTTAAATTGATAAAATTCACTTAATTTATATTTTAACTACGATTGTTTTTATTTTCTCGACTTTTAGTAATTTTAAACTGATGTACGCTTTAAAAACTAAAATAACGGTACTGTTTTGTTTCTTGACACCCATTTATATAATGTGTCATTTCCAAACTAAGTTATACTAGACCGTAAATTAGTGGATTTAAAAAGAAATGTTGTACCTCACTTATTTCCGTTGAAAAATAGCACTATTATCGTGGAAGATATTTGAGACGGTAAAAAAAATTATAATCTTCTCAGCAAGAAGAATTCAATTTACATAAAAGTTTGGATAAAACTTAACTTGAAAGTTGCAGACGTTGTGTTTGCACCGTCACTTTCCCTCTTGCCATAACTCTTTACTGAGTCTGTCGTTATGAATCATACCAAAATGTAACTGAACTGAATTTAATGCATATAAGTACAGGTGTGTTTTGGTAAAGCAATGCATGAATCACATAAATGTAAAAGTAAAGATAAATTAAATTTTTCTCCTTGAAAGTTGTCAATTCTCTGTTTTACGAAAAAAGTGAATAAATAAATGTCTTTCTTGTCAAAAGTACAAAACACGAATGCTGTAATAATTTCAACCAATGTTTTAAAACTAAAGTGATTTATGGCACGGATAGAGCCTGATGTACAACGACCGACGGTCCGAAAGAGTTAAATTACATTTTCCTTATCCCGGAAAGAACTTTAAAGATTGAAGTCTTATTGTGGCGGGTATCAAGGAAGTCAACCTAATTCTTGAACAAGAGTTTCTCGTAAGTACAAAGACAAAGATTCTTAGAATGTCAGAGTCTTGTGAATCGTGCATCAAGTCAGTGTTCGATATACAGTGTTTACGAACTCTCGAGATACCTTTCAGGGATTTGTTCTTCTGGTCAATACAAAAAATATGCAACTTAGGTTAGACAAACTTAGTTTATCATGCATCTGTTGGATCCTGTATTTTTATTTTATTTTTTATTCAAAACCAATTTTTCTGTTTAAAATCTACCTGTATTTGACCTGTTGTACATTTTCAAAACACACACACACACACACACACACACACACACACACACACACACACACACACATATATATATATATATATATATATATATATATATATATATATATATATATATATTTAATAGTACATTGTACAAATTTTCGTCTATCTAGTACAAATGTTCTACAATATAAATTATTCATATTGTTTTAAAAAGGAAACATGTAAAATATTACAATAAATATGAAATACCTATTTTCTTTAGAAAGAACAGTTACTATCAGGAGATAAAGCTAGAGCGAGGTTGTGTTAGTAAGACCATAGTGGCTGGTTATTGGATTATCCCCTGAAAGAACATCACACGTTCCAGTCGTGTACATACACCAGTATAGTGGTATACTAACTACGAACTGAACAATAAATATCAAAGTTTTATATGTATCGTATATTCCTATAAGAAAAGATTATTAATTATATAAGACATTATCTTTCAGGAAAAACGTTTTTAATTTACGTTCATAGCCAAGGTCAGAATTTGCATCTTTATTCTCAATAGGAAGAATTCTTTTTTCGTATAGGGGTTAAGGCCCTATTTTTTTCTTAAACCCTGTATTAAAGTGCCTGTTAACCAACACAAGAATTATTTTGTTATTCTTTATCAGTGACTCAAAGTCTACTCTAAATTGAGTGACATTTCTTAATGCTAATTATTTCATACCTGTAGACCTTTTACCGACTCTTCCCCCTAACAAAATTACAGACCATTAGATGTTTAACTCCTAAATATTTATGTTCAAATGTCTACGTAGTTATTTTTATTTATTTTTGGAGTGTGATTTATAACGTCGTTAAAATCAAACTAATCGTATTGTTACAAACCGTAAATGCGCATATTGAAATATAAGATTCAGGAGAGTTGTACTGGAATAAATCTCAGATTTACATTTTACATTAATCACCAGTGTAACTGATAAATACTTGCAAATATACAATTCTCAAAGTGTTCTTCTAAAAATCACAAGCTGTTAAGTTTATAAGTATTTAGTAAATAATTTGTCAAATCCAGATGTGTTCATTTTGAAACCAAGAAACCTCTGCACCATTAAAATTAGTTGATAAGGCAAGACATCTATTAATAAATACAATATCAAAAACGTTCACAAAAAGAATTACGTTAGCAGAAAAGGTTAAAATACCATCTACAGCTAGATGTACATCTGTACATTTAACATATTAAAAAAGACGTTCCCTGTCAAATTATTATTATTTGTTAACAAGATATCCCATTACCAACATATCTAAAAGACGTTCATTTTATTCGCTTATTGAATTTGATTAAATGATCTGAGTACACATATTACATGCGATCGCATTATAGTGTTTGATAATCTAATTAAATTGCTTGTCTAATTGGAAATTTGAAAATATAACAGAAATTGACAAAAAAAAACAGCATGCACATTTTACTGTATTTAAAATGCAGAATCAGCATACCTAGATGTTTCTTCTAATTGTATGCTCATTCAGAGATTTTCGTGTTTCTTAAAATCATGACTGTACCGTTACAACTTAGAAGCAAATTAGGAGGAAATCCTAAACTTTTTAAATGTACTGCATGCTTTCAAGATGTGTTATGCGTTGCGAGATCTTCTAAAAACTCTAAAAAGCCTCTTATAAAGGAACTGAAGCAACTAAAAAGTGGAAATTGCAGCAAGTTAGCATTCTTCATACAGTTTCTAAAGCTTGCATACGCAATTTCCCTTTTACTTATATGAAAAGCTCAACAAACTAAATTGTAAGTACAAAACTATAGTTAATACCAAGTTGTTATAGTTAGTATTGCATATAGTATTATCAAACCTTTTCTGACATTACAAGGTTGGTTAAGAGTTCTTAAGGTTTTATTTGATCAATAAACGTTTTTTTATATGCAGTCAATTACTACAAAAAAACAAAATAAAATTTTGTTGTTATTAAATATATTTTTTGTACAGAATAAAATTGCAGTCTCTAAAAACCTATGCCTACCTATAGGAAGCAAATTAGTACATTTCACGTGGAAGCTACTTGTTATCATAATTTTAGCCACTTTTCACTATTATATGTGGGTATGAGCAACACATGTTTTGGTGTTGTCTCGTGAAATTTTTTCTATGTAAAAGGCTTGTAATCGAGAAAATTATAATGCATATGTAATAAAAAAAAACTGTTTTGTAATAGAAAAAGTTTTAACACCAGATTGATGGCACACATACAGCATTTATGACGAATCACCAAATTATTGCTTCTTAGGGATTGTCTCTATCGAGGTCAGTGATCAGTATCTCAGTGAATGAGTGAATTGGGAGTGAGTGTGTAACTTATATAGATACGAGTAGTTATTATTAGTTATCACAAAGTATGTGTATTTCCCGTCCTACAATTGGTTTTACTATACCAGTAGTATTGGATTTGTTTTTTTTTATTAGGGTAGACTATTAGAAAAAGAACGTAACATTCACATACGTAGGTAATACGTTATTACGTTGTAAGTGCTCAATATTTTAAGGTACATATTTTAAAATTTCGAAAATACATAAAATAATTTGTTATGAGGGAATATAAGCTGGAAGAGGTGCAGAACACCCGCGCTTTCTCGAAGTGTGTTTACCTGTTTGATGAATACCTAAGTAGTGTAAAATGTGTGGGAGTGGTGGCAAATCTGAGAACCGGAGTTATCGGTTAGATCGAGGTGGTTTTTTATAAGGTAAATGTAGTTTATATAAGGTAGAATAAAATGGTATTTCATTTTACTACGAAAAAATTAAGAATTTAAATACAAATTTATATTTACCATTTGATTTAACAAAAGAGTTAACTAATTGATATAAGCAGTTAATAATGGGATTCTTTGACATGGTAATTAAATAATAAAAAAACGATCAGACGACTGGAATGAATACATTAGTGTATCAAGCATTAAAAAGAGTACAAAGAGCACAAAAATATATTTATTCTCTGTTCTCTGTGGTTTCTTTATAGCAAATTTGATGCTACCCAACCAGAATTGGTTGATATTAAGTAAGTGAACTCTTAATCTGTAATTAATTAACTGTGTGTTATTCTATTTATATGTATGTTGTATAATGTATAATAAGGTACCAAATATAATGTAGGATTATACATAATAAAAGGGTGAAAAGAAAATATACAATGGAAATATCAAGTAACTAGAAAAATTTATTATTAATATAAATGGTGCTACATAACAACTAATTTAAAATTAACATATACATACTTTTTACTCCTTTAAATAACAGTACGTCAGTCAGGCTATTCTACGTCGACTGATTTCTATTTTAGGCCATCAATGTCTATAGATTGCATTTAATTAAACAAAATTCTAACACTGCAGACAATTTCCTGAAATTAATATTTCCGTCTTGTCAATTAATTAATGAATGTTGACTTCACATTATTGACTTAACTCAATTGCGTAATTATCTAATAGAATCGGTTGCACACCAATGATACTAAACAATGTTCGTGGACGCAGGCCTGCAAAACATGCGGGTTAAATTTTTAAATAATAACTACCAGAATTCGTTACATACAAGTTCTTTCCATAACTTCGAAATTTTAAGAATTGGTTTTTTCTGCATAAATTATCCCCAATTCACTAATTTTTGAATCTTAAGTGATGTTATATTGTTGTTTGTGAAAGAAACTGTTCTTACAATACAAGGTCAGTGCCTACGCAATCTATGGTTTTTATGAAACACACGATTAGAGAGAAGGTACATCATACATGTAAGCCTTTTTCACTTTTAAAAAGTGAGACTGAGATTTGAGAGGAGCAGTGACTAAATGCCGTCTCTTTAAATTTGAATACGTACATATGCAGGTCATTAAAAATCTCATAGATTAATCTAGTAACTTAATTATGTCCATAACGCAGTGATCTGTTATTTAATATTTAGTAATTTATTATTTTTAAGTCATTGGTTTTATTTGTTTGTATCAATCGTATGACGGATATTGGTATCTAAAATTTATTTTGGTATCTGAATTGAGTTATTCTGAATAACTTTGTAAATCTAAGATCCTGATATGAATACAGGCATCTTTTTACGTTTTATTTCTTATCCGTGGAAAATTTCTATTGCATTTTTGAAAACAGTGAGTGCATATTGGTTAATATTGTTTCACTATGAAAATAAGCTAAAGGCTTATTGTGTGTACACCCATGCTGTGTATATTGTGTTTTGAAGTGGTATTACAGTGAGATTGCATTGTGATATAATTACGCTATGTTTGCTTTTCTATTCTGTGTTATATATTTTATGTAGGGGACAGTATCATTAGTAAAATGTTCATCTCGTTACACACTGAATAAGAGGAAAGCGAGTAAATGCTCAAGTTCAATGTAAATTGTGAAGTTTGTTTTAGAGTGTTTTGCTCCAGAAGCTTTGGGATGATGGTGTTGATCTTGAAAAGAACTAGTATTTTAGTTTGTTTACTTATTATCTCTTACAGATAAATACATATTGATTCTCCAGGTAAACATTATTAAGTTATATTTCGTAAAAGACGGTCTTTGGTTATGTTATTTATATGCTTTTATGGTCGGGTCTTCCGATCGTCAAGTGTAATAAATATAACTGAAATCGGCAGCAAAACATACACATTGATAAGAAAGTATCCAAGTTTTCTTTAAATTCATATAAATGGGTTAAAAGGAGTTGCTTACTCCTTGTTTGACAGTGTAAATAAATATCCTGTTCTTAGACAAATATGGAATAAAAGGTATTTATTTTCTATTAAAGTATAGCATTTATTCAGTAAGAAACAGTAGGTATAATGGTCTAATCGTTATATGTGAACGATTTAAACGTCGAATCTAGGAGTTAAATTAACATTTTAAGCAACCAAATAAAAACTTCCGTATTCCCAAACATTAAAACCATATTATTTTAAAATCATTATTAACTTTGTTAATGAAGTAAAGTAAACCAAACTTAAGTTTAGCGTGAATATGGATAAACTTTTGAACAATTACAGAGTCAATGGATGTAAAATTGCGCAAGTAAATGACAAATAGTAAAAGTTCAACTTGGCATACTTGTGGGTCACTGTCCACCACGTTTCAACTTGTAGCTTATCCTCGTTATATTCTATTCCTTTTATATTTTTAGCAGTACTTCAATAATAAATATTTAGTTCTTAACTTTATATTTTAAGTAAATTTTGGACGTTCTTGGTGTGTTGAGTGTTTATTCTTCACTTGGAGTAATTAATACAATATACTTAACAAATATATATACTTACTGTAGAGTAACATAGACGCGTGGGACCTTAACTAATCACTCTTAGAATGCCAGTGGTCTATGGTCTATGTCCTATGGGATATTTCATATTTGACAGGATATATCCCATATAGCTGCCTGTACATTCGTGACATTTTAAAGGTGTTTGTTTGTTGATAAAACAGTTTTTCTTCATTTAAGAAACCCTAGTGTATATGTAGTAATTCCTGTCGTTTCCAAATTCAGGTTCCTAAACTTGTTTTATTATTTAGGAAAGATGTTTGTAGTATATCGTTTGCTATAAGAGGATTTACCATCTCTCTACATCAACACAATTTCATGAGATATTGTTCATCAAAGTGGGATTTTGAAAGGGCCTTCAAATACATTCAAACTTGAGATCAATTTATATTATTGCCATACTAAAAGAAGTTGAAAACCTTTCTACTCAGTTTAGAATTTGTATTAATTCCATCACTTAATATTTGTGAAAACACTTCTATTGTTCCTTTTTAAGCTTTTATTTTGCAGGAAGGTTATGCAAGACTATAGCAGATTCAAAACCTGGCTAAAACCTTAAACCGTCAGATTTAGGGGTGTTAGGACCTATTGAAATATCAATTCTACCAACAATTCCTGAAGAAACTTCAAATTCCACTTACTTATTTCCAACCAAAAAGGAGGATAGGGAATATAGCACATGATTCAGCTTACCAACTCACTATAATTATAGTTAGTATAATTATAATTAAGTGAGTGTTGCTAATTAATTTAAGTATTTATAGGAGAGCTAAACCGTTCCAGATGTGGAACCGTTGCATCGAGTGAAATATAATTCATTCGAACTAGAAGTGCCAATACGTGCACCTAACCTAAAACATGAGCTAGTTGCTATTTGTCTAACCTTTCTTTGAATCACCTTGAACACCTTGAAGTACCTTAAAATATCAGTATTTACTATTGTACTTAAAATTATCATAATGCTTTTACTACAAAGACTACGTACTTCGATTTGAGAATACCTCTATGTTTGCTGAAAATAAGAATTTTGTGTCAACAGTTTTGGAAATAATCACCTATCTTTTTTAATGTTACAGAGATATTCCAGTCGTATCATAACTACTTCAAAAGCTGATTAAATCTCTAGCTTCAAGATTCCAAAACACTACTCTTCAAACTCAAAGTTCAATTATTGTGAATGGATCTTGAGGCTGAAATATCTTTCAGTGATCTTCGCTTATTTCAGGAATATTTATAAATGCCATTTTTACAAGTTATGTCAACGATATACTTATTACTTGGTGGCAATTGTGTGCAAAGTCTTGGGTAATTTCCAGTGTAGAATACTGTGTTCATTATATAGCAAAAATCAATTAGTTTTTTTAATGTGTTAACATGACTCTCATAGTTGAATTACAATTATTGATTAAAAATCTGATGTAAATACGTATTTTCAAAGAGAAGTAAGAATTCTATGTAATATTAAATAATGAGATGTCCTGGTTCTATAAGCAGCTTGCAGAGTTTACCAACTTCATTACAGTGGGTCAAGCTTCTTAAGGACCTGGAATATTTCTAAAAGTCCCCGCTAAGTTATCTGGCCAAATGCCAAATTGCATACTTTGGCTTGCCTTTTACGGTCCTTGGATGAAGTTGTTAAAACTTAGAAGTAATAAATCAAACGAATCTCTGTTAAAAGAAACTTCATAGATATTCTGTATTATATATTTTTGCATGTTTGGATTAGTATAAGAAACTCAACTATAGTATTGTAAGAATACCTTTAAGTCAAGGTCATGAATGATTCGTTCGGTCGCATATTATTATTGTATACTGAAAGGACATAATTAATTATTCATTATGGAAGATATAGTTTTTTTTAATACAATAGTTAGAAGTATTATAAATAACAGGTTTTCTTTCGTGCACAATTTTATAATTTTGTATTTATGAGAAAAAAAAAATGTTCCTACCCCATCGGAAGAAGAAATGTAGATTTGATGTGTGATGTATCATTTAAAGTACCAACCCAAACATGCATTAAAGGTTTTGAAACCAATTTGAGTGTTGCAGGAAAAAACTAAAATATGCAAAAAAGTGTTTAGTTATACTTCGTTTCAAGCAAAACTTAAAAAATTTTTGTTGTTGTTGTAAAAAAGATAGAAAGCGCGCGCGCGCGCGCGCGCGCACACACACACACACACACACACACACACACACACACACATATATAATTTCAATAAACATTGAATCGCAAAAAGTACTTGCTCCGCCGGGACTCGAACCCGGATCACTCACTTGCCTTGCCGGGTGAATGTCCTACCATTACACCACAGAGCCCTCACTTTTTACGATTCGATTATTTTGTATTTGGCCGTTTCTTTCAATTATGTGTTTAAATAACCAAACTAACATAAGATCGGAAGACCTAATACCTGTGAAATGACTTCTATTTACATTCATAAAATTTATTGAAAGAAACGGCAAAATGCAAAATAATTGAATTGTAAAATGTGCGGGCTCTGTGGTGTTATGGTAGCACATTCACCCGGCAAGTGAGAGATTCGGATTCGAGTCCTGGCGGAGCAAGTACTTTTTGCGATTCAATGTTTATTGAAATTAAATTAGGCTATTGCCACTTATACAAATTTAATGAATGTGTGTGTGTATATATATATATATATATATATATATATATATATATATATATATGAAGTTATTGGGGGATTTTTTACTTACCAAGTTATTTCATAAACCCAAATATAGGAACGTGTGGTTCTTAAAATTATATTTATACTATTTCAAATACTTCACTGATTCCGGTGGTTTTCTGTCCAAATTAACGCGTTGTATGACTACCAAATGTCAGCGCGACATTAAAGAGGTAGTCAATATTATGAAACCCTTGGCTCGCATTACGCAAATGTGTTTTGTTACTGTATAATCGACATTTCTTACTCTTTGAGTTGGTATTTGCTATACATTCTTACAATATATTCCATGCTTATTTGTCTGATCTATGAAATAAATTGCTTTGCCTCGATTATAATTACTAAAGCTATTTATAGATGTAAGATACAGATAAAAATATAAAATCACTAATAATCCATACACTCCATTAGTATTTGTCCCAATTGAAGATTAAGGCAGCAAGTGAACTGCTGATAAATAATCCTCCATGTTTCGTGTACAATGCGTGTAAAATATAAAAACATGTAAACAAGTTATTTAGATTATTCACTTGCATTCAGTTCTATATTTAGTTAAAATTTTACGTGATGATATTTTATGGTACATTTAAACAAACAGTGTGTTGTTATATAACGTATTTTAATAAAAGTTTTATTATTCCACAAAATAAAGTTATTACAAAGTAAATGTTCTAAAAGCGTATGGACTAGAGCAAGGTGACCTTACTTAGCAGCAACTCTGTCAGGAACTCTTTTCACGATTCTCTTATTTTACTAATTAAGTTATTTTAACATTTATATTATGAGATAATATCTATACTTGTGGAGTTTAGTATCTTAAAACGTCCTTTTGAATAGTCTGAAAATTCCTCAAATTTTAAAGATTCCCACTTGTAGAATTTACCAAACCTGAAGACTAGGTTTACCTGAACCTAGTCCTCAGAGAGACTTCGGTCATGGAATGTAATAGCGGTTATCTTGGAGGTTATAGTTTCTAGCAGCTCCTACCTTCTGTGTGTTTCCAAGGTTTGGAAGCTCTTGAAATCAAAAGAATCAGCAACTAGAATTTGTCGAAGACTGAGAGGTTTCAGAAGCTGAAAATGGGTTCTTTTTCTTACCCCAGAATGTGTTATGCCTTAGAGAGCTGTACATATAAAAAAGGTTCAAAGGTTGCTGAAAAACTATTCTGGATTAACATTTATTACATTGCACGTCCATGACAATTCTTTTTAAATCCATCAGACTACCAGGCTACTATAGCATTTGTGTAAAACAATGGGTTTAGCCTTGAGGTTCACAATTCACTAAATATAATTTACGTTGACATAAAATCGGTCCGATTTTAAGTCAACGCATAACTAGCTATCCTTGGATGCAACTACTTTTTTTTATAAAACAAAGAACGCTTATGCTAATTTTGTTTATCAGGCCATCCAACCAAAATGGCTCTGGCCACTTCACAGAGTTTATCCAAAAAATAAAATTGAAACATCCATTTACTTATAGAAACATTTACTTAGTCTATGCCATTTTTCATAAGAGTTATGACCATAATCAAGATGGAGTAAATCGAGAGAAACTTGTATACTCGAACATATTGCAGTATTATATTAGGAATATACTTGAACAATCTAAAATAAATTTGAACTCTTACTAAATTACTGGAAAATAGTTTATGAACTGTACATATAATTTATTACGCCTGTTCAAGAGATATAAAAAGATTATTATATAACACAGAACAGTCGATTACATGTAACATGCTTCTTCAATTCATAACATTTGTTTGGTGAAAGCAACTCTAAAGTGTGGACTAGTGGATCGTGGTCCGGAGGGATTTTTGAAACAGGATTAGTCCTTTATGTTTACCGTCAGGGGCCCTATAGGTCTTTAGATAGAGAAAACATTCGATTTTTATACAGCAGTTTAGATAAGATTCGCATCCAAATGTTTTTATTTCCATGAGTTCTGAAAAACATTTCTTGTATCGAATAACTCTTAAATTAAATCGAATAATTTAAATTAAATCGGATAGTTTAAAATGTTAAATACATCATTACTTAACAATGAAATGAACAAAAATTTCCAAACGCGCATATGTATGTACCTAAAAAGTTTGTGTATTATTTATTCGATCAGTTTTGTTCCATGAATGCCCTATGATTAGTTTCACATGTTTTGCAATCACTAATATAGAAGTAAGCTATCCTTTACTTGTGCAGCTTGTAAATAGCGAAGGTGCCGTTGCACAAAAGGCAGATAATATATGACGTCACCAGGATGTAACATCAAATACCTCCTCGTTGTGTAAGGAACACAAAGGATCTGTTCGTCAGAAGCGATTTCCTTCCTGAGGGTGATATCTTTTTTACTGAGATTTATTGATGTGAAGGACTCTTATGACGTAAATTGTAGAATTTCTTAGACATTTATAGATTCTTTCGGAGTTATTAAACTCTTACACAGTTTTAATATATCTTATGTCGATTAGTTAGTTGGATATAATACACTATTTTTTGGTTATAAATTTGTTTAATTCATGAACAAGGTAGGAGTACATCACACCATGTGCCGCGTGATAGGCATCGGTGAGATTACTTGAAAGATTTCAAGTATGTAGGTCATTTTGCTGCCGAGATGTTCTGCGAACAGAGAGACCAACAGACAATAAGACGTTTTTATATCCACCCTCTACACAAAAGAGAAATTGTGTCATCCCTTATTGAGACACTGCCAAATTCCTTGGTTGCACATTAAACCATCATATAAATCGTTTAAACTGTATAAAAATCGCGCTGTAAAAGTTTCGCGCGAAATCTGAAGTCTACCGATAACATATTCCTCAAAGTACTTAGCCACCTGAGACATTCACATATGTTTCCATTACGTTAGGTTTTATAGTAGTGTTAAAATAGTAAAAGTTCTGGTGAACTAGTGAGGAGCGTACACTAAAACGCAAGGGTAGGCTTATGTCAAATGCTGTCAATAGATTTGAACATTGTTCTTCTCTCTATTATTTATATCTTTACTCTATACATAATAATTCACATGTTAAAATCTCAAATGCCAGTACTTAGTTTGTTTAAAAATTTATTTATTCTGCTATTTTATTGTTTTCACCACGTTACCCATAAGACCAATGTAAACATATTTGCTAACTTTCAGCCTTATCCATATAATAAGAGACACTATCATTTAACTCAGTGTTACTAATACTTAAATGAAGCTTCATGCAAACTTTCAACTCTATAAGTCAGCCCGTTTTCGTGATATCGTGTTGACAGACATACAGATAAATAGAAGAATGACATTTGTCCAGCCCCTTGAGTGATCGCCTTCGCTAACGCTCAGCTAATAATGCAACTTGAATTTCATGTATTTATACAAATTAAGTTTTATACGAGTAAATTGATTACAAAACCTTGCTATACACGCATTTGAACAATTGAAAATGAAGCACTCCATTTACTTATGAAAATATTATTTTATTCATGACAAATTCGTATAAAAGAAATCAATAAAATTGTTTTTAATATCTGTTCGAGACCAAAAACTTGCGTGTTTTCGTATACCAGAAATAGTGAATAGAAACAGGAAGCTCTGCAGAGAAACGTTTTTAGCAGGAGTCCCTATGAGAAGCGTGGTTTTGGCACACAGCTACTTGTTAGTTATCCACTGTGACTTTGGTGTGTTCATTGTCATACGTCTTAACAATGTGCTTTCTCAGTTGTTGAACCTTACGATTATGATTCAATATACAAAAAAGGGATATAATACATAACAAATTAATTGTACTTCAAACATAAGTGATTTACATACGTATAAAAAAAATTTACTGAAGTTTGAAAATATTTGTTAATTCATCCTCTACCAAATTCTAATTTTGAGGGTTAAAATTAAAATAATGCATTAATGCAAACGTTTCCACACATAAGTAAATAATCAAATAACTATTAATATTTACATAAAGGAAACCAACCTTAACTAACTGTTTGGCAACAAAGTTTACTTGGAGGTGGCCAACCGTTCTGATTAAATATAGTTACAGCGTTGTAGTTACTTACAAGTGGAGACAGACGGACTTCTCGCTAGCTCTGGCGTTAATTGTACATTCCTCAAGGAAATGGGTCCTCTTCAATGGCTTACTGAACAATACATCTTCATTGCACGTTCCAGTTGCTGCAGAAGTTAACAATTGTTTCAGAAAGAGTTATTTTTATTTAACATTATTTTTAGTATTTACTTGAAAAATTATATCGGTGGAATACACTTTAATGTTTATCACTATAATAATAAATGCGTATTATAATGTAGTAAAAACAAAAATAATAAAAGTCCAATGATGGAATGATGGTTGTAAGTGTGAATTTTGTTTATGAATATGAACTTTTAATGTTCCAAAATGACTTATAAATTAAATAATTATTTAAGAAAAGTAAAATTATCTATAATGTATAGTTATGTATTATATATTAGTTTTTTATAATTGGGAACTAACGCATTAAAATCTTTACCAGCTGTGGTCCATCCATCAATTAGCAAAGTTACAAAATCCCTTGGAAACTTCAATAATACCTCCCATCATTAAAGACCTTTTAAGTGGAAAGTGGCAACTTAAACTTATTCTCAGTTTTAATTAGAAATAATTCTAAACTCAGCTTCTAATGCTAACCCGACATTTTATATTAACAAGAAATTAATCCTCAGCCAGCAACAGTAGGTAAGCAAAGTCTCTAGTAGTAATATGTGTTAAAATACTAAAAATAAACCAAGCAAATTCCTCGATCGATTGAATCTGACATCGTATTTTAGAAAGGGCTTATGGGACGAGACCTAGTCTGGTCAAATAAGATTTAACCTATAGTACATATTGATATAGAGTTGCAAAAGTCCTGCAACGTTTACGCATAGTTTGAATTCTTACAAGATCATTGACAGTGCATAGCTCTAGACGGCCAAGTTTGTTCACTGAAGGTCTGGCAGTCGGTAAAGTCTATGCAGTTATTCTTTACTGAGCTAAAATATGTCTTAGTCTATCAAGAACTGGGAGTTTTTAGAGTTAATATATTTATTGATGCCTGGTCTATCTCAGAAATTCAATTTTTGGTTCTAATGTGTATGAAATAATTTTTTATCTTCATGTTCAATGTGTATTGAAATCGTCGCTCAAATCACCGAGATCTCAGTTTTTAGCTCTTTCATCAGACTCCTCTTGGCTTATGAAGTGGATCAAGAACGGAACTCTCCAATACACCCATTTGAACTGTAATAGGTGGGACCACTCAGACTGCAAGGTTGCATAAATAAACTCCATGTATTCCATCTGTGTCAGTTTACATTACACAGTTATTTCCTCGCTTGTATTTCTTCTTGCAATTTCACAGCAAGGAAACACAACTTACACTTTTTATACGTAATTAATCTTTAAATTATAATGATTAATGATTTAAATACGTTCTAACGAGTATGAAATAGCAAGTGACAATTTTTTAAATATGTTTATTTGTATTCATTGAGATTTATAGAAAACAAAATAAAAGACATGTAAATCATACGCAAGTTAAAACTAAATGTAAAATAAAATAAGCATTCTACAAAAATATCAGATTTTTAATCTACTTTTAAGATTCGCTATCTTAGGTCAAACTTTACAAAAATTTGAATTCGTCAAAATGTTTTAAACACATATTTTAATGTTTAAAATTATTAAATGTACGTATATATTCATTAATAAAGAAATAAAAGCACTATAATAGCTTCTAAGCAATGAAAACAATTGTTTTTTATTGTATTACGCATGTGTGTGTATGTGTGTGTGTGTGTGTGTGTGTGTGTGTGTGTGTGTGTGTGTGTGTGTGTGTGTGTGTGTGTGTGTGTGTGTGTGTGTGTGTGTGTGTGTGTGTGTGTGAGTGTGACTGAGAGGAGCTTGTCACTGCTTGTTCTGTTCATGTCACGACTTGCTGTCTCCAACTTTAAACACTTACTGCATTGTCACTGCCAGTCTGCCAGTTGAGTATTTACAGAGAAGCTGAGTATTTTAGTTGTGTTTATTTTGTTAGTAGTAACACTATTTATTGTGTTTTTTAAATCCTTTTTTAAGCTTTTTTGAACTAAAACTTTTTTATGATTTAATATGAATAAACCAAGTAGTTCTAAAACCCTAGTGAATAGGAAAAGGACTGATATTTATCGTCCCAAAAAATGAGACTTGGGATGATATTCTTCACACCGATGATGTTTCGCATAAGTTTTTCTTTTCATAAACAAAGTTTCTTATTATTACAAGTTGGCCTTTACTAAGAAGCAAGTTAGGCTAAATGAGAGCACAGGTCTGACCAGGATAACATTAGATCAAACTCTTCTAAACCTAAGAGAAAGGATGTTACTGTTGTACTCTGTTTCTAAGCACCTCGATTTTCATCATCCGTTAACAGTGCAATACAGAAAATTGAAAAAAGAATTCAGGGACAGAAATTAGGTCTGCAAAGTCGGAATTGGTTTTAAAAAAATTATCAAACTCCAACAACATTCAAAAGGCTGCATGGCAAATTATCAATGATTTAAATCCGAGTAAAAAGAGAAAAAAATTTTAAACCATTTTCATTTTTGACACCGGAAGGAGTTGTAGAGCAAGACCCTCGTGTTGTGTGTCCTGAGGGTTTCAATGAATTTTTTTAGCCGGGTCGGAACACGACTGAACTCGTTACAACCCTCATCATCAGTAGAGTGCTATAGGTCATCTGAGCATGTAGGTCCTTCTTTGTACTTGACGCCAACAGATGAATTTGAAGTTTTGAAAGTAATCAAATCACTACGCACGAGTAACTCCTCAGGAAAAGATGGGATATCATCAAAAATTCTAAAGTCCTGTGCCGAACTTTTGGCTGTGCCTCTAGCTCATTTAACAAATGCATCCTTCCAAACTGGAGTTTTTTCCTCAACCTCTCAAAACAGCAATTGTGAAGCCTTTGTTTAAAATGGAAATCATCAGGACCTCAGAAAACTAGAGGCCAATATCTATACTCTCCACATTTTCTAAGGTCTTGGAAAAGGCTCTTTCTTATCCGTCTTGAATCTTTCCTTGAATTGAACAAGGTGTCTGTCACCAACAATTTTGGGTTTAGAAAGGGTGTTTCTTTTCTACTACAGATGCAATATTTAATTTTGTATCAGAGATTGTTTCTTCGCTTGATAATCACAGGTACACCTTTTCTCTGTTTTTGGACCAAAGTAAGGCGTTCGATGTAGTACCTCACAATTTGTTACTTGAAAAAGTCCGACAGGTCGGTATTAGAGGCAAGGCTTATGATTGGGTTTTCATCTTTTGTGCTCAACCGAAAACAAGTGGTGGCTGTTCCATATATTGACAGTTCGGATTGCCTGGGCACATACGAGTCGAAGGAGTTGTCTACTTTGACAGGTGTGCCACAGGGTTCCGTTCTCCGACCTATAATTTTTCTCTTATTTGTGAATGATACCCTACAGCTGTAAATATGGGTAACTTATGTCTTTTTGCTGATGACACATCCTTCAGCATTTCCAATGGAAACAGAGAGCGACTAGAAACTGATATATTTTTTTCAGAGTAGTTCTTTGTAGCAATGGCTGGAAAAAAACCAACTCCATGTAAATGTAAAGAAGACAAAACTTGTTGAATTCTATTTAAGATCGTCTCGAACAGATGCAAACTCTTCTGATATAGTCATTGGCGACTTTCGTCTTAGTCCTAGTCCCAGCGCTGATTTTCTGGGTCTGGTAATTGATTGTAATTTGTCCTTTCACAATCACATCGACAAAGTAATTAAAAAATTAAGCAGCAGTCTGTTCAACTTACGAAGATTGGCTACTTTCTCTAGTAAAGATGTTTTGCTGACTGCTTACTATGGGTGCTTCTACACTTACATGAGTTATGGCTTGATCATATGGGGTCATGAATCCACTAAGACTAAAGCCTTGTTTACCCTCCAGAAGAAAGCCATAAGAGTGATATGTGGACTCAATCGTTCTCAGTCATGAAGAGGTTTTTTTAGACAAAATAAATTGTTGACGTTTCCTAGTCTATATATACTGGAATGTTTGACATTTGTCTTAAAAACAAACACCTTTTCCAGTACAACAGTCAAATTATAATCTCCGCGGTACAAATTCCTTAACTCTTCCAAAACATTCAACAACATTCTTTGAAAAACAAACCCTTTACTCTTGCATATAATTTTTTCAATAACTTGCCATCTGGGTTCAAGGAGGCCAACACTTCAATATCATTTAGGAGGAAGATAAAGTCTTGTTATCTGAAAAGGAATATTATAGTAATAAGTGTTTTCCTAATTGATAAGGACCTTTAGTTATTTTAGAAACTAGGCTAGTTTCATTTTCAATGTACACTGACGATTGTTATGCATGTAAATGTCTTCAACAATAAAAAAAAAAAAAAAAAAAAAAGGAGTCAAGAAATGTTGTTCACAAATTAATTCTCAGCAATATGAACCTGCCATCATGGGGGTTTTTGGTTAATCACGTTGTTAAAAGGTTTGCTGAACAAATTATTCAATTTAGTAAAGATAAACTGCAAGAATCAGAACCTTGGGATTATTACAAGGAACTCCTGGAACTGACTATAATTTTCCTAGGAGGAATGCTTGAAACAAAATTGTCATTCAAAGCACCAACTGGTGTACACAGAGTTAGTTGGATGGCGAAGGACATTTGTGCATTGAAAAGTTTACCTCTTTTGCAGTAAATTGTAACTGAATAAAAGAAAGCTGACTGGTATTCTAGATATTTGAATTTTTTCTGCAACTATTTACAGTAAGAACTGGTTCTAAGCGCCTTTACCTGTTTACGCTCCATTGATCTGCAACCCTTAAAAGATTTGATAGCTTTCAAACCTGTTAATAACACTGTAGTAGAGACAGCTTTAAAAATATAAAAGATCACCTGTGGTATCTGTCTCAAACACTTGTGGCTCTATCATTATTTGATAATAAACGTGTTTGAGTGATAAACGAAACTAAAAAAAATCGTGAGCTTTACAAAATAACGGTTCTGATCATCCACCAGTAAAGGAATCAGTTGATCTGAAAGTCGTTTTAATAAGAAACTTTGAAAATTTCGTCTCCAACAACACAAAGAACTTCTTCAATACACTTGGTCTAGAGATAGAGTTGGCACTAATGTAGACAACTGGAATCAAGGAGAACGATATGGGAAGAACCTGAAGATTGTGAAGTTCCTTAGAGTTGTCAAAGGCATAGCAGAACGAGGAGTAGCCCTCACACAAGAATATAACAAACTCATAATTAAGAATGAAAAGCCTAAACAATTATTGGTTCAAGTAGTTAAAGAATCCACGTAAAAGTTACCTGGTCACAAAAAAGAAACATTACTCAAAGTGTTTTAGTTTCCACTTTTCAATTTTGATGTTTATGAAGTGAAATATTTTAAATACCAAAATTATAAGCTAGTAAATGAACTTAAAAAATAAACGAGTTAAAACATTTTGCGATTTATGTAGAAATGTTGTTACTATAAATAAATATTTGTTATTTTCAAACATTTGTAATTTTTTACTTATACAAAATACTTTTAATAATCAAAAACATTGGAAGTAAGCATAATGGAATGGAATATAGAAAATTTTTTAAGTTTGTTTTAAAGTATAAGGCCTGTGGATATGAAATTGTTTAAAATAGATCAAAATTTAGCTTGATTAATTAATTAAAATGCGGTAAATGAAAAGAACGCAATTGCATGGAATATAAATTTAATCTGAAATGGTTCACCGTCACGGTTCATTACGTCAACACCACCTTGTTCAAAAGCTGGAACGTCATTTTAGTAGCTCATTTACCGGTGAAATCTCCTCCCTAGTCGTTGATTTAATAACGGTAGTTTCCTCCAAGAGGCAATTAACTTCATCGTCTGTTACAATTGTGGGCCTAAAAAATATTCCTGATCTCTGTGCTCATCGATTGATAGATATCTCATACTCCACATTAACAATAACAACTTCTTCAGATTAAATATATAGAAGTGAAATGTTGTTTTTTGGTATTTATGCTAAACATGTGACCAAGAGTGAATTTGTGAAACATTCGTATTAATCACAGTACTAAATACATTTTTCATAACTAATTATTTTTATTGTTCTCTTATTATGGAAAAAAACAAAACACTTATTCAGTTATTTAATGACATTTAATATTTAACTTAATATTTCTCATAGAATTTTACAGTGATAAATCATCTTTTTATCACTAGCGTTCATTTGAATATTCAAAACTAAAAATCTGAAATAATAAATTTTGGAATTTCTACTTGTTTTTAAGATACTGTAAATAACTGGCAATCATGTAAATGGGAAATGGGAGTTATTTGTATTAAGAATGTATTGGTACATTCAAATTATCGGAACGAAAATGATACCCTACTCTATTAAAGCTTTATATTTGTTTTTAAGTTTACTCAGATACTTTAAGACCGTGATAGTATAAAAACAAAAAGATTGATTGCATATTTACAAATTTCTTAAAAATAATGGAAAATGTAAGCATTTACTATATTAGATTTATAGTTAGGAGTTATCAAAGTGGTGCCTATTAAAAATTGCGTTCCTTAATATCTCCATAAGGAATTTTCAACACATTGAGCTGTCACTTCTCCGTTAGTAAGGGGAAAAACCAAGCGTAAAAAAGTTTCATAATTATTTATTCTATAAAAAATAATAATAAAATACAGTTTTTACACTAGGAAACATACTTTATCTCTCTATATTAGAGAATAGCGGCAGTTTTTTAAGTTCAAAATACATTCTCTAAAACAAGGAATTGTTTCTCGGATACTCGTAATAACTAATTACCACTGACTTACTGATCAAATTTTCTAAAACAACTATCATTGTTTGGACCATAAAACTGAACACAAATAATTTTTGAAGGCTCTAGATGTATAATAAGAAAGGAATTAGGAAAATTAAGCCTGAACATGTGTTAAATATTAAAAAATAAATTGATGTTGAGTATGGTGGTTCTGAATGCTGTTTATATTCTCTCAATCTTTATCTGCCAGTGTGCTCATAATTATTTTAATCGGATCCCAAATAAATTGGATACCAATTATTGGGTGATACTGTTCCTGATTGGTAATTTTAGACAAATACTGCCTCTAGTGTTCTGAAAAACATTCATTGACGACGTTAAAACCTATATTAAGTCACCGTGTGTTGGTCCAGTGTTATAATTTTACCATTGTCTATACTGATGTGAGTACACCTTCTTCTTCTAAGAGCCAGCTATGGCCATGCTCTAAATCCCCACGCATATTTTGGACACCCCGTATATATAACTTGAGGACAACCAAATTTATGGTTTCACCAGTTCTAAAAACTGCCAAAAACAACCTATCAGGTCCTCCTGGAAAAATTCACCACCTTTTTCAAGACTGCAAAAAGATAATGAGCTCAGTTGCTATTACTAGAGAGTCAAAGAGCAAGAGTTCAGCAGTTTCCTTTAGCCCGTCACTCATTTTTCGGAACGGATCCTCCCGGAGAATGCCGACTCTTTGAGATACTGATCTACTTAGAGAGAGAAGGCAGACGCTACCCTGGGGGAAGATAATTGTAGGACCATTCTGTTCATCCTTATACTCCGGATTTAGCTTCACTTTCTCTCATGTTCAGCGTGAACCCACGTCGAGATAGCCCCAAAGGTTTTACAGCTAAAATCACGTCATGTTGGGCGCTGAGCACGATTTGGCCAGAATATGAGCTCTTTCGTTCCCAAAGACCCCTCCATGACCAGGAACACAACAACAGTCACATTGTTAATTCAGAAAATGTAGACTTGAGATAGCAATCCCAAACAAGTTTGGAGCTGAAAACACAAGAGTCTAACGTCTTTAATGCTGCCTGGCTGCCTGTGAAATTGCTAATTCTCTTACTCCTATACCGTAGAAAAGGTTTGTTACGAGCACCCAAAATGTTTGTTAATTTTGCCTGAAAAGTGCCTGTGGGATAAGGAATCAAGAGGACCACCAGCTAACTAAATGGTCTCACTTACATAGTTCCAGTACCTGTGCGACGTTTTGTTTTAGGTCCATCAGTAAACCATTCAAGCTCCTCTCGTTGAAGAGATTTCTTTCCCTCCAATTAATATTCCCTAGGAGGTATAACATTCCTGAAGGGTATGTCGAAGGAAAATCAATGAGAAATCTTATCGGAGACCATGTGCAAAGCATTCTTCTGAATCAGGATGTTAATTTTGCAGCGTCCTTGTTGCAGCCCGAGATCGACCAAAACTGCTGAAGAGAGTAGGCTCTCCTCCTGGCCATAGTCCGAATGACATTGTCAAGGGGAGAAAAATTGAAGCAGCCGCACCCAGCCACAAGGAGAAGTGATGCAAGGCAAGCCATCCTTTGGATTCTAGCCAGACTAGATAACGCCATTCTGGCCTCTTTGTCCACCAGATGACAGTCCGAAATATTAGTACTGGTCTAAACACTCGTACATAAAGACAATAAAAATCCCCGGTTTAAGGCCCCAATACCCACTTATCACTAGTCTCCATTGTATCAAAGTCTTTTATTATCTAGCGATAACCCTTTCCAGATAGGGGTACCCAGTTCAGGATTCTATCAGAGATGATGCCCAAATACTAGAAATTGGACTTTATCTCGATGGAATAAGAATGGATTAATACCCTTCAATTGACGCAGTCTTGTAAAGGAAACCACGGCAGTCTTTGTGGGGTTGATAATATCACATACGTTTCCTACCATTTTAAAAGTAGCATTAATTATTTCCTTGACTATTGCATTGAACTTGCCACTTAAAAAACTCACAATGTCATCTGTATACCGCTTTGCGAAGACACCACTACTATTCAATGACAAAAGCATGTCGCCCACAACTAGGTGAACAGAACGGGACAAAGAACGCAAACCCGGGGAACAACCCTTTTGTAGTCCTTGCACTTATGTTGCATATATTCATACATTCTATGGTCATTTAGACTTAAGTTGGTCATCGTCCACAAATTTCTAGTTCGTTTAGCAATTGGGGAAAAAATATGGAAACTCTGAACTATAATATTGCATTTCTGCAACATATATATATATTGTTTCACATAAATAAACATTTAATATAAATTCCATATGTTTTAGAACAAATAAAACTTTTAATTTTTATATAAAACAATTGAACGTTAGAATTATTTATGCTTTATACAAACAATTTAAATATACATCTTAAACAACTTCATTTGTATACATAGTAAACAAAGTTCTACGGATCCTTTATTAGAAAATTACAAAAATATTTCATATATTACTATAACACCTTTTACAGTAGCCTTATACGTTTTTAACCACATTTTGTGAGAAATAAGTGTTTAATAGTTATTAAGCTAATAATTTTAATGTTAAATTCAAGTAATGGCGACACATGTTAAAAATCATAGTATTAAAATAAAACTAATTGTAAGAAATTCTTGATCCTTTAGTTTTGTGTTTAACCCTGCCATGCCCTGTAAACTACTAAAGGTTTAACAGTTTGCTAATTTTAAATGTATCTCTGAAGGTGTTCAGAGAATGTAAAAAATTGGTTATATCTAAAAAGGTTACAATTTTAAATTAGCTTTCATAAGTGATATATTGTAATGAAATAGAATGTAAAGTACAGTTAGACTTACTTAAATTTATCCGGACTTACTCTGTAGTATATAATGTTGAGTATACTAACCATGGCTATAACAGTTAATTATAGCTTACTGGAGATCTGTCACCAAAGGAGACTCCTGAGATTTGTACATGATTCTGTATCTGCTTTAACCCACGCCAAAGGTGGGTGTTCTGCAAGATTTCTGCCTTAATACATTAATGCCGAGAGGATTCTTTAGTTAACTTTACAATAATGTTGGATAAGAATAATAATGATAATTTAATCTACCTGAAAGAGTGCAAAAGCAATTTAATAGAATGTCAGATGTAAACCGCAAAGAAAAACAATTGCGTTGTGGTTTTCCAGCCAAAGTTCTATTTTCAATTAAGCCAAATGTTTGAATAATAGAACAGATTAAACATTTAAACTACCACGCTTTTCTCTGAATAAAGAATTTATTTTAAACGTTGTATTATTCCGTTCACATGAAAAGCGACAGTGTAGCTGGCATTATTTATTTCCACTATTATATTTTCACAATGGTATTGAGTAGGAGCTATAACATAAATGCTTTCACATTGACTGATTGTGTAAAGCTAGTAATGAAACAGTAATATTCACTGCTTAGGGCATGTTAATTTAAAATATCTATGCATAATATTGATCCGCTGTATCCAAGAACTAACATGTTCACTAACATGATACCAACTGTAGACAACTATGAAGAAGTGTGTAACGATAATTTCTCCATAAGCTTAAAAGGTGATCGGCCTCTCCTTAAAAACATAAAATAAATTCAGCTATAAACACCTGTCCGAGACCCATCGATTAAGCCCCCCTTAGATGACCAAAACTTCTTGACCTGCCGTAGTGGGATGACATGTGAAAAGCTTCAAGGATGGTTTTTAACAAACATTACTGATTTCAGGTAAGCGTAGAGAGTTTCAAACATCCAGGGCAGGGTACCAGATGAAACTATAGTTCGAGGTCTAGTTCACACAACACAAGAACTAAGCAGAACAAACAGCCTGTTACGGAAACAATGAGCAATCCCATAGTTTACTTAATGGGAAATATAGCATATGTACTGGAAAGCTCAAAGGCGTGATTTTAACTGCTATGGTTTGTCAACAATATTATTATATGAAGTAGTAAATCCTAAATCCCAGAATAGAAATAATGGTATGTTGTATTTGAAAAGTGTAATTATTCTAATCACAATTTTTTGAAATATTCTAATCAGTTATTACTTAGATTTGGGTGCCATCGGTTCCCGTGTACTACATTGGATTACTCCATTGTTATACATTTTTAAACCAATGAAATAAATGCATTAGTTTTTGATAAATTTGGAATCCAATCCAAGTGTTTCGTATGATCTTATGTTTATTGACAACTCTGTTCTTTCCACCGTGGCAACATATTTTCTTATAACATCAAATGTTACTGTATTTTCAGTGGTAATGTGTCGGTTGCCTTTATCACTAGTAAGTAAAATTCACACGCTCATCTAAATTTTAAAAGAAGCATTTTATATTATATTACGTGGTATTTTATGTTTCTTTAAATCCTAGGAACGGCCCTTAGAATACAAGATTTACAAAACATCCTGTACAACACTCACTTAATAGAGATGAACAGGATAGCAGAGAGGTTCTACACAGTAACAATATAAGGCGACAATATGAGAGTCTGGGATGTCAGGCATTGTACTCTTGCTCGCTCAATACCCTGACAGGAGATAAGCAGGGGAGACTTCGCCTCCTTCACAATACAGGATGAGATGTCCTTTATCCGTGTCTATACATAAGAATAAGAAATATTTATTCCATTTGAAAATAAATACAGATATAAATCATAATTAAAAAACTCGGAATTCTAGCCATCTAGACAGGTGGCGATGGCTAGCACAGTTTATCAAACAACTAAATTGGCATACAACAGTCTATATTTGACACTTAAACTGGCGGTCCACTGCAGCGCCTACTATATACACACAAAGTATTTACACAAAACTATTAAGTCAAAACTAAGAATTATAGATTATTTCTTGTTAAAATTAATACCCCCAGTAAGTACATATTTTCAAATTTTACGAAACAGAAATAAAATATTATATATTCTAAACTTAATGCTACCATTTTCAATGTTTCATCCACAACATAACATTTAATGGAAATTAAAATTACTCCCAAGATGAAGTATTACATCATTGTATAATACAATTTTAATTTACATCGAGTTTATAATATATCACTGAATGATGCCTGTTAATTCAGTAATTTCATCCTTTTCCAGCAACCAAATTCTAATTTTTTTTTTAAATAAATGTTTTTTACAAATAATTTTGATTTGGTTTGGTAGCAGGTTAAACAATTTTGGACCTAAAAATACAAATGACTTTCTAAAGAAATGACTTATACACTTTTGGTCTTTTGAAAAGACCTTCTGAAGCAGCTCGCGTATAATATTTAAACTGTTTATTATTGTCATCACCACTTCGCATATAAAACGTTTTTAATACTTTAAATACAAATAGATATTTTAATGGTAGTATTTTCAACTGTCTGAACAGAGGAAGGGACGGCTCACGTTTACATTTAAATGTTATTATTCTAATAAAGTGCTTCTGTATTATCTCCAGTGGGTTTAAAGCTTTATTACTAGCTCCCCCCCAAATTTCTATCCCATAAATAAATCTGGAGTGAATTAGTGCAAAGTAAAGGGTGCGCATTACAGCCTCAGGTAGCAAGTTCCTCAAAAAGTAAAATTTTCTGACGTTTCTTCTTAATTGTGACTGTAGATTGTCTGTATGTGGTTTCCAGGATAATGATTCGTCGATTATTATGCCAAGGTATTTGATTTGATTCACTTGCTCTATAACTGGACATTTACATTTATTGTCATTCTCGCAGTTAATATTTACGTGAAATTTCAAGTTGTTGTCGAAAGAAAAACGTTTAAGACCAAAATTTATAAATTTAGTTTTTTCGGCGTTTACTATCATGTTATTATTTTCACACCACGCTTTTAATGACCGAATGTCGAATTTCATTTCCTCTAAAATGTTAGTCCAGTGTGTATTATTACATTGTAGCTGTAAGTACATAGCTTACTTACGTATCTCGGCATCTGTAAACTGCCGGGTATTAATTTCGTAAGTAATATTATATTTATAGTTCACTGAGTACGTATCTCACTAACTCTAAATGTTTTTTTACAGTTAGATTATTTAGATTAGAGATTGTCACCTTCCGTCATGCATACAACTGATTTAAATAAAACTATTCAAAACTCGCAGAATACTTTTGTGAATCACAATGATGACAGAAAGTTGGATATATTATGCATTAAGGTTTAGTTAATATGATTATAACTTACTATGTTACTCAATAAATTTGCACTCAATACATATTATTAAGTTTACCAGTACGTATTAAAATATTTTGAATACACATGATATATAAAACATACATAACATGTATGAGGCTACGGCCCACAGGTTTCCAAAGTTCCGAAAAATTCCATCTTGGCCTTTAAAGTTGCATTTAACATTGGTGTCGGAAATATAAACCAGAAGTGCTCGTACACATTTTTAAATTTCGTACGAAGCCGCAGGTAACTAATAGTATGTCATAGACAAAAGTATACTCATAAATCTGCCGTGGAAGGTGCCCGATCTTTGTTAAGATAGAATGTACCTGCCAGACAGTGTCACAAAGTAATTAAGTGGTAGTCTTTTAAGATAGATACGTACTTTAAACCATGGAAGCAGATTAAAGAAAATCCATATTTCATCTATGAAATATGCCTCTAATTGGAAACTAATCCTTGCCCTCTCCCCTTGTACTCTGATTGGAGAGCTAAGACGTGTTTAGCTTAGAGAAATCGAATGGTGTGAATGTAATGTCTGAGTTTGTGGCATCTGTTAAAATAAAGTGGACGGTCTCTGTTAGTAAGCAGCTTTGCCACGCTAAAAGCAGTGATTCAAATTTGCAGAAAACGTTCTGAAGAATTATGGGTATATTCCCACCTCCGCATCTGCTTTACTAAAAGAGAGGCTGATTATCATTTACGCATTATTCTGCATATCCTCCTAGCCTCTGGATTGTGCGAGGATCTTATCAAACAAGGGGGTGAGTTGGTGTAGTACAGGGTAGACAGTACTGATAAAAAGTACAACAGCCACAGCCAACATTTGAATCTACGCTATTTATAACCCAGATCAAAAGTCCTACGGCTAATACCAAGCGGCCATCAGATCTGTTTGGAATTGGTGTGCCGAAAACTTTCAACTTCCGGGTTTATTCAAGATAAAGTCGTAAGTGAAAATTGAGGAAAGCTACCATGAACCGAGGAGAAAAATAATCAGTGTATAAAATTAAATACATTGACTATATTTTGCCTTCAGAAGAAAATGTAAACGACTAGTAAACAGTTTGGAAGCATTTAGTTGGAACAACCAGTGATTAAAACAGGCCATGTTGAAGATATAAAAACCTTAAAAGATCTAAAAAACAATAAGAAAGAGACAGAAAATTTATATTTTGAAAGTTAAAAAAAAAGAAAATGTTTAACATAGAAACTTGTTGGTTGTGGCTCACCTAAGTGTGTTTGTTATTGTATCGATTACTGCAACGAAAGTGTTCAGTAAGCTCAGTTTCTATAAAATTATTTCATAAATTCAGTCCTAATATTTTGTCACTCTAAAAGCCTTCGTTAGGCCTTTTAAGTTAAATTTCTGTAAAGATTTTTTAGATTCATGACCTAGAGAAAAAATCCCTTAGAAAGTAAGCCGATATCTGAAAGAGATTTTTAGGCCGTCGGGTACAGTATAAGATTTGAGAGAGAAGTAAACGGTTGGTAAATTAAAATTTCCTGATAGAGTGCTTGATAATTGTTATTTTCCATATCTATTAAAGGATCGTCAAATAAAAAAAAAACTTTAGGAACGGTCTGTAACATCACCGCACCAGCCATCTATACCAGCCTAGGAAATCATGACCCCTGACAAATTCATATCAACAAGAAGTTGTAAAAGCACAGAAAAGAGCGTGAGAATACAAAAACAGCTATTAAAATACCTTACAATACTTTGAGTGATAAACCTTTGACGCAATTGTTTCAGACATTACGTGGGATAGATAATGCTTTCACCCCTTTTCGTGAGGAATAAAGTGGGACAGGTATCACTTATAAAATACTGTTATGGTATTTCCATTGGTTTCCTTATTATCTTCTTTGTATTTCACAGGAAATACAAGCAATGACATACAGTTACTAATACGAAAGATTATGGGGTTGAAACAATTTCCTAAAATAAGTTTATTTTGTAAGCTTATTTCTTGACAATATGTCGCAAAATTACAGTTAAGCGATGAAAAAGATCAATAAGAAAGAGGGAACTCAAAAAATCTCCAAATCTGAAAATTCAGCAATTTCAACAATCTGAATATCTTAAACAATCTCAATAACTGAAACATTTGACAAAGGTCTGCGGGCCAAAATTAAGGGGAATTAAAAAAATGTAAATTGTTTTCAAATGTAGAATATAGAGCGTGTAAAGCCTAGCCTGTTCATTATCCAGATCGGTTTAATCAACGAAAGTGGTAAGTGTTATTCCGATAGTTAAAGTGGGAGGAAATGTTGTCAGCAGCTCGGAAACATTGCTTGTTCTAAACTAGTTAAGAGTTGTTTTTGTGAACATTGGCGCTAGGCCCAAGTTAGTGTAAACGCCGAGATCGAAAAGCTCTACTTAAGTTGGACAGGCAATAAAACCCTACGATAGAACATCAATTTTCTTTAAAGAAAAGAAACCTTACTTAAGCTAAGTTAACTAAAATAAGGTTAAAAAATAGGTTTGGTGACAGTGCAATGGTTTCGTAGATACCGAATGAGTTATATAAATATACAAATTATATTCGAGCCAGCTACGATATTTTGTTTTATACATCCTAATAACATTTTGAATACAGGGGTGCCCTTGTTTATTTGTTTTGCTTTCACAGCCATTCAACCGATCTTACTGGAATTGTATGTGGTCATTTTTAGGATCCATGGAATACAGGCCTATTTTTATTTCGTAAATTCCTATATGTTACACTCCAATGGTATCTAAAGCTGTTAAGAACCCCACCTTGATCTGTAAGGTTATGAAGTCTTAATTGGAAGAGCCTGTTCTGAGTAAACATTCTATTATCACAACACGATAATGTGTATAGTTAGTTAAACTACTATTTTAAATTTTCTCACATTTTTACAGTGAAATAATAACAAAAGTAAGAACATTTTCGTATTTATACATTGTAGCAACAAGAGTAACCAATTTATTTATTCGCCATTTTACTTCAATTAACTAAGTATGAATGTGTACAATAAGTTACTGAATTTTTCTTAGAGATTGTGGGACGGCATCTTTGCAGCACCTTAAGGAACAAACGCGAAGTGACAGAGCGTTAGCATAATTCAACAAACCATTCGCTCCGTGACTACGATGTGAAGTGAGCGCAGTCAGTCCGTGATTGTAGCAAGTGGAATCACAAAGCAATACACGAGACACTAAATGCAAGTTTATGACAGAAAATCCTCGAGAAGACATTGCATCCATTTCTCACTAATTAAATTTACGATACTTATTATGTATATAAAATTGTGCAGTTGTATTAAATACTCATATATAATTTCTAAACTGGACAGAGGAAATAGTATGATATAGCGAAAGTGGGTTGGGAAGCAAGAAAATGTACTTTACTGTATCACGTATTATCTTCAAATATGGACTACAACTGAAATATGTAAGTAGTAAAATTTGTTAGTATTATTGAATTCGTTTTTAGTTTTTAATTTTAAATAAAAATATCTACATATATATACAATTCAACAAATGTTTTGAATTCAATCTTATTACGTATTGGTCTCTAAATTTCTTTTTCGGAGAAAAATAGCAAACTCCATTTTTTCGTAGGAAATATAATTAAAAGAAGTGCAAAGCCTAAAATAAAAATTACTCGCAAAACTCTAGCCTTCTTAATAAAAATGGGTAAAGGGGTGCAAGATATACCGACTAATTCCATTTTTAAAATATCATATGACCGTTTCGAATGACATCACAAGTACTTTGAATACAAAGCTATGTACTTCGACGTTAAAGTTCCTCTAAATTGGTATAAGATAGTCAAGTGTTATTGGGACCTATTCATTTAAATACACGGAATTCTGCATAGAAATTGCGGGCGAAGCCGAGGGTATGTGCAAGTATTAGTATATTCTTTAACACTCTAATTTGCTAATTTAAAAACCACTTAACACAATATAATTCAACTACAAAAACTGAAGGATCCAAGAGAAGGAAAATCCGGATACGAGTTTGTGAAAGAAGTAATTTTACTGGATAAAATATTATTTAAATGACAGGTTGGCGCTTGTACAATTTAAAACAAAAAGAAATATAAAACAAAATTTTAAAATATAAGCAAAGTAATATAATAAAAAACTGTAAAATTAGTCTCACTCTGGGTGCAGTTATTAAGGACCCGACAGATCATTCTTAAAATACTGTCATTGGCTATGTGTCGGTCTTTTGGATTGCTCTTAAATGAAAGATCCTATACTTAAAAAAATTTGTAAATAGTTTCTTCTTGGGTCAAGGAAGAATCCTATACGTTTTAGGAACAAAAGTTCGAGCAGAAAACTCGCAATAGTTCCTGACAAGTTACGGTCAGCTCCATAAAATCTTTCGTTATTGTTTCTCGGGTCCTTTGAAAAATCATTCTCGTCAACGATAAACTTCAAGAAAAGAATAAAGTCCTCTTGAGAAATAACTAGATAGAATTTATAAAAATGATTTATATAGTAGAAAAATAAATTTCCGTACTAGCCCTCAACCAAAGGTACGAGTGCTTACCTAGTAAGTTCACTAAACGGCTGTTTCTAAATCGTACTGTACAATAAAAGATTGTATGGGTTAAAACAAAAGACAGAATAAGAATTTAGCGGGCTCTAGGATCTAAAGTGCTGGAATTCAGTAAACCACTTTGAATACCACTTGGTTTGTTATTCATATTTTAAGTTGATTTTTTTATTCACCAAAACAACTTTGAAGACCTTAAAAAAAAAAAAAAAAACAGGAAAAATGTGCTCTAGTAGACTTACGCTGTTTTGGGCTGAAAGGAGATGTGGCTTACATGTTATAAGACAATACTACAGAACTCGGGAGTCACTGTAGGCTAAGCTGGCCGCCTCTATAACCTCACTGATTATTCCTTTAGGTTGTGTTAACCGTTGTGTTACGGTCATACAGACATGAACAATTTTACCTAGCGCAATTAACCAGTGTTGGGCCGAAGGGATATGCGGCTGTCATGTTATAACGCAATATTACAGGACTCATGTGTCATTATGGACTGAGCTGGCTATCTCTGTAGTCATTCATTATTCTTTTATAATGATAATCAATACTGAATAGAGTGTAAACTCAATACTAAAAATCGGCGACAAGATTTTGATTACAGCGCACTCTTGCGTTGTAATTCCCTCCTTAGCTCACTAAAACTCTTATTATTTAAACCCTGCTAAGAAACATAACTCAATGAACAAAAATGACGAGGAACGACTACCAGCAGACTTTACATTTAACATGAAGCTTTATTTCTACAGAGACTAGTTTTTAGTTTTTATTGTGGTACATATCCAGCTATGGAAGTTAGCTCAGTGGCATTGAAGCTTATCACTCATCAGGCTGACAAAACTTATGTTTTGTCTACAAGGGATGTAAAAATCTCAGATCTATCAATCCACAGGACATTTTGAGAATGAAATAATCTATAGACTTGAACATGTTCAAGTAACATCTGGAAGTTCGCGACCCTTGTCTGGCAAACTCCTACCTCTTATTATAGGAATAATATATCATAGTTGGTTCAGATTTCATTCTCTGCAGTCTCATTAATTAATTATTCTCTAGGTTATTTCTCTAATGTTTATAACCGTATCATACTAGTATACTTACGTATATAATTGCTACATATATGTAGACACAACTTACTTTCAGGTTAGCATTGTGCACTTGCCTGTAATTCGATACGCTAGGCGACTATACTCAATACTGGGTCAATACGCGATAAATAGGGAACCTTAACAGTCAAGGAAACAGGATTTTTCCGGACATTTTACATCGTTCAGTGATAAAAAAATCAGTAACACTACGTCGGCTATCAGTCGTAAAAAACAGTCGTAGGTGGTTGGTCGGCTAATGCAGACCTATTGTGAGCTATATTTTGGTAGTTCAGTTTTAATAATTAGTGTTGTGTTTAGTTTTTTTATTAAGTGCACGTTTTAGAGTCTGTGAAGTTGACACACAACATGGTGGTTGTAATCCCTGACTTACGCGAGTCACGACGCTCTGGTATGATTTGGTTATTTTTAACCTTGTTTGTAATTTTGTATTAAGTTTTTTACCTGAAGAAGAAATCAGATTGCAGATCTCGAAATGTAGTGTTACTGATTTTTTGTATCACTGAACGATGGCAAAGGCCTGGAAAAAATCCTGTTTCCTCCACAATCATTCCATCATAAAAAACTTCGTACTTAACAGTCAATACAATCAGACCCAATACATGACTTGTTTAGTTCCGACGTTAAACTGTAGGCCCTTAAGATGTCCTGGACAATAGGTTAATTTCCGACGGTCACTAATTTTACTATTCGTACATATTAGATACATCTATTAATTAGCAGGCAACTAAGGAATAACAGTAATAATTACAATTTTCATATCTTAAAAAATCCAGCTGTACGTTGGTTCATCTCGTAAACGGTAAAGCATTTTTCAATTTATAAAGTAAATTAGACTGTTATTCCACCGAATGTTATTGCACCAAGGTAAATTTGATTAATCCAAACGTCAGTTTCGTTGTAAAATGTTTAGTATGTATAACATAATAAGCTTGATATGTTATTGAAAATACATACAAATTTATTTTAGACTACATTTAACTGTAAGGTAAATTGTAAGGAAAGTTTTTTTACTTATATAAGTAAATTCATTTTGTTTACATTTAAAGCAAATTTTACTGGTAGATAAGGATAAATAAGGATAAGATAAGGATAAATGTTTGCTTTAGAAGCAGAACTGTAAAGTTAGTTAGTTATCATTTTCAGTATGTATGCAAATACACCCTATAGCCTAAGGAATGAATGAAACTTATTCAATACAAAACTTGATCAGCATTATACTTTACATGCGCTACTTTCTGTTTTATTTCATTTTCTTTCCTTTGAACAATATTTAACTTACATTCTTAATCTATTAGTTACCCATTCTTATATTACATAGAGGCTTCAAATATATCGGCATATAAGGTAGCGGGAAATGGAATGTATTTTTAATACCTATGTACCTATGTTAACATTATATATATATATATATATATATATATATATATATATATATATATATATATATATATATATAAGTACTTTTCTCCTTAAATTTTTGTTTTGGATCTCTGTTGTTCTTGGATGACATCAATCATATAAATATCAATCAAGTAAACCTCAGCCAGTACATTTCATACACACCCTATAAATTGAAAATGTATTAAAATCAAAGACTAATGATAGGAAACATCATTATACGAACGGAGAAAAGTAATAATGCACAGTTTATTATTATTCCTTTGTACAGTAGTGATAATAATGATATCGCTTTATATATATATATATATATATATATATATATATATACATATATACAGAGATCCAAAACAAAAATTTAAGGAGAAAAGCGTCTACCCCTTATCTCTAAATTGATTTTATCCCTAGTATCCTAGTTAGTGTATAGTGTATAGCTCTACGTTGTGTGCAGTGACATTCATTATAATAAGCTTCGGCTTTCATGTGTATGCCCAATATTTAGGTTTTCAGGGGCTAGAGAGATAAGTACCTGGGTGTTTGTTAAACCCAGGTCTTAATAACTACGACTGATATTTAACTTGATCTTGGTAATATTGAGCCAAAAGTTTTTCACATAAAAACTTATCGTAATGTAAACTTAAAACATTGTGTTGGAAAATAATAAGCTTTTTGTTCACTTACGACAAGAAGATGAAGAAACGCATCATTACACTTAGTCTTGAAAGGACATTTGCTTTGTTTCTGAAGTAACATTTAGGATAGAGAACGTACGGGGCATTGGCTACTTCCTGTAGAAATCCCATAAGGAGGGATAACAACGCCATCTCACTCATGCTATTTCTGTTTCAACTCTTCCAAAACATGAAATACAGTCTGGGAGGGAAAACATTGTTTAAAATATATTTTAGGTATTTTATAGTGTGTGACGACATTCCCTGGATAACCTACCAAGAATATCACTCTATTAATTTATTCACTAAGATACAACAAGGTAGACATGGTGAATGTAATATTAAACTAGAATGTATTCTCGTATGTCGCATCAGATGCTTCAAATTCCACAGGTGTCATGTTGCGTCAGTTGCGGTTCTGCAGCTGGTGAAGAAATATTTCAGAAGTCTCTTTCTTACATGTTCAAAACATAGGAATATTTGAATATTGATTTCTCTTTTAGAACACTTTTGAACCAAACTTAATTTTTTATTTATCGATTATTAAGACATGTATTCATACAAATTCTTCATTAAAACTGACATTACATTTAAATTGTTACACTTTAAACACATTAATAGTTTATGATTTATTGTTAGAGAATGGCTTATGAATATTTAAACATATATAATTTTAAAGTAAGTTGATGTTGAGACCCATCAAATGAAATATTACAATATAGTCAGCAATCTTCATTACAAACCCAATGCCAATTTCAGTCAAACGTGAGGAGTGATCTATCTGAGGCCATGCGTAGGTAATATATTAAATACTTCGATATTAACATTAAGAGGTCTTCAGAAATGTATTCCTATCCTGATATTATTCTTGCGTTTTATGACAGGAGTGGAGTAATAAATCTCAGGAACAAAATACATTTGTAAACAATTGTGTTTATGCAGGAGAATCCAAAACTATGAACTATCTAAATTACATATGATTGCATACGTACAACCATGAAAACTATGTAAAAATATACATTCTATCTCAGGACATCATTAAATAGATGGTATATTTAAATTATGAAGTAAGAGTGATTAATGTTATTCTAAATCCCTCTCACACGTCAGAGTATTGCAGTTCACTTGGCAAAATAGTTAAAGCAGTTCTTTAACAAATTATGAACGCTTCTACATATTCTAAAATCTAAGGACTAAATATAAAATTAAATTGTTTAGATGATCCACAGTGAACCCGGTGACTGCGTGTTAATCCTTGTTACTTTGGTCTAAAACGTTCATCACATAATTTTTGAACTGTGCAATAAAACTAATTAAGACACTTACCAATGAAACAATGAACATTTCTCTAAACCCATATGAATATACTTCCATAAATTCTTTCATTTCCTGAATTGTATTCTTGAAGTTATTTTGCACATCTTAAAATCCTATGACCCTTAAATTAATAATCAGACCTAAAAATGATTTTTGTTGTTTTGTAAGATTACTGGTATAAGTATGCATATCCATTTAGCATTCATTATTCAGTATTATACCTTCCTACTCCTCCCCCTCACAACAACCGCAACAAAGAATGCGCCCATACTCGTAAAATAATCGTATTTTAGCTTTTTTTGAGAAACGTTAAATATTCTGGAACTGCAAGTAATCAATGCTCAAACCTTACATAATAGAACAGAAATTAATACCCTATTTTATCGTTTGCAAAATGTTCTCTAGAGATATAACCACATATCTGACCAAATACTGATCACCAAAGGTGATAGAACTTACATAAACAATCATATTATATTTTACTGTAGATTAAATCCTCGTTTACATATCATACGTTAATAAACGTCAGTTTACACATCACCTCTATCGTTATTGATAATGTAGATATCTCTTACAAATATAAATTTCTTTATGGTTCAAGCACTATAAATAAAGGTCTTTGTTATAAAACACTCAATCTTGTATGGTGTTATAAATGAATGTATAAAATATATTTGAGGTTTAAAAATTATTATTTCCTTTATTCTGTGCTTATTCATGACTATATACAGTATATCGTTAAGGAGAGGCATTCACGTTCGCCTTGTCCAAGTTATACACAAATACGTTTCTCTCATTTATTTTCCTTAAGTTGCCAAATTAAGTTTTAACAAGTTACTTTTATAGATGGACGCAATTGTTATTGATACAAAATTCAATCCGTTCAGAAAATATTTATTAAAACATGTCATATTTAAAATCGTACATAATATAAAATATTATATTCTTAAGTCATAAATAAAACACTTATCACCATCTGATGCTAGAGCTTATGTACACTCTGTAAAGGTTTTGCACTGAAAACACAAACAATTGTGACTTACTTTTCATTCTAAGCCTACATCGGCTAACCGGAAGCAGGTGTGTCAGTCTGGCAACGACAGTTCCGGTGCAATGCGTGGATTCCGGTGCACGGTTGAGGAATTTCATTTATTCCAGTCTCGTTTCTCATTGCTTTGTTTATAAACAGAAGTATAAGCCTACTGTTTCCTAATTTATATAACTCCCGTGAAAGTTAAGAGAAAAAATAACTATAAAGGCAACAAAATTAAATATACACCACTTTTTATGCTATATTTTATAGTTTTTGTAGCATTTGTGTGTAAATAATCAGTCAGTGATTGATAACTAGATTAAAATAAAAATAATTACATATAATCCTTCATTTTACAAACTAGGTGATTGTTATATATAATCAAGGATATTTAATATAGCATCACATCTCTTTTTAAGAATAAATATCTTTATTTTCAGTAAAAAATTTAAGAGAAGAAAACACAAGGAAATTAAATAGAATTTAAATGTCATTCAATGCAAAGTTTGAGAGAAACTAAGTATAATGATCACGATTCCAGAAAAACAATTAATGCTAGTCTATAGTTCTATAGATTTTAGCATAACTATAATCTATAGAAGCATAAACACCTTTTTCTGATTCAATGCACATACAAGCCATGTTAAATACACTTTTGCATGCAATCGGGCGATTAGTAATAACACCATATAATGAAAACGACACAATAGTATAATTTATGAACATAAATCTTGCTGTATCGTTTGTAAAATTATGTATCTAAAATCTCCAGCCTAACTTTTAAAATGCATTCAAAACACCAAAGTTTTCTCGCTAATTAAAAATGTTTTCAAAGATAAATATGTTTTTATAGCAAAGTGTTTAAATGTTTTAATTGTATGTGTAGTCTGAAATATATTTAAAACCAACAATCAGGTACATAAATAATATTTATATCACCACCAAACTACTGGAGACTGAATGTCCTCACTTCCGTGGTCTGTAAGTGATAACCTGACTCTGGTATAACATATTATTACATCAAGCATGCAGAACATTGAATGTCTTCATAATCACACATCATTATTTGAACTGAAATTATTAATTTAATACATATCATAACAGAGTATAAAATGTCCCGCCAATAAAAATAGGCTAAAACCACATAGAATAAAAAGGATAAATTATGGGTCATCTTGTTTTAAATGAGTCTTAAAAATGTGTGAATAGAACCAACTCTTCTTATTTTCCATTTGGTCCTGTAGAGCTGTACAGTTTAACCATTTGTTTATATTTAACTTGCGGAGATAAAATTGCAGTAATTTGAAAATGGTGAAATAAAAATATCCTTGAAAATAGTACATAGCACTGTACAAATATTTTAATATCTTTGACATTTTCAAAGGGTCAATTTAATAAAGTGGTATCGTACTGAACTGTGTGTTTCAGGCAGGCTCTTGAATAATGCAAACATTGCAGCATGGCTGGTGCGCATCTGAGCTGGGCAACTTAGTAAAACAACTTGGCTGCTTTATTTTTATATACAAGTTCTACTATACTAAATGTGTATCTTCTATTCAATAAAATGAATAATATATTATTATAATATACTCCAACCTCTTCGCAATAAATAAATTTCAAACAGTAATTCAAATTGATTTTGAAATTCATTGTCTCTGGTCATGGATCGAAAATTTAACTATGGGGTACAATACCACGGTAAAGATTTGAGAGTATTTAATGCCTACAACAGATTAGTTATACAGAGTTATCATACAACATTTGCATGTATATAAAACAAATAAAATGTATTTTACGTTATTATATTGTGTATAAAATAGGAGTTCCCATGATGTTTTGCGCAACAGGCTTCGCTGAGGTTTCATGCAAAATTGTGTTACAGGGCGTGTTAATATGTTACGTAAATGGCGTATTACTGTACTCTGTTTACAGTTTTATTTATTCAGCGATTTTCTTGTTGCTATGATCGCTACCCATAAAAATGAATAAAAATATATTCTTACACTCAGCCAAATTCCATGGAGTGACTTGCTCCGCCATAGAACTCAATGTTGCTTAGTTATACATGAAACTTTATGCTAAATTTAAGTGTATAGGTGAATTCATTCTCGAGATATCGTGCGGTGGGACAGACAGACAGACAGGGTGTCAGAGACTGAGAAAAATCAATATAGGTACATCCAGTTCCGTATAGGATGACACCTGAAAATTGTGTGTATCTAATTTTGCAACATATAACGACGAGAAATGATGAAAATTTTTTGAGAGGATTTTGACGTGACAACGTCTTAAATTTAGGTTTGCGGCTCGGAGTCACTCCATGAAAAAAGTGTAAACGCCCGGTAACGTTACGATGCCCGTCCAGTGGGTCCGCCGCACGGGATCCGCACGGGATAAAGCAGATAAACTGTGGGTCCCGTCCGCACGGGATAAAGCAGATAACTATGTTTATTCCTGTGAAAATGTGTGTGAGGAGTGCTTAGATTCGTCATTTACAACAACTACAACAATAAAGGTAAATAATTGTACACTGATATTTCATTAATCGTAAACTAATGATTGATTGATTAATTGTTTAGATTGACACAAAAGGTTTGAAGAAACTGAGTTATTTTTTATAAGGTTACATGTCATACTATTGAACAAATGTTGATAGTGTTAAGTAAATTATTAGTTTAAAATCACACTAACCACTCTGCAATCAATCGTCAATTCAGTCGATTTCGAGAAGAAACAGCGGCGTATTTGCTTAGTCAAACATTTAAAAAATCACAAATTATAACCTCTAACCTGTCCATAACAGTGCGACCAAACAAACGAACTAAACCGACCAATCACCACGCCGCGGAGTTAGAATTTAACGTGTGTTTAGCAAAGAAAATTTCTCAAATTCCAATTTTAGTAAATGTTTTATTCAACTTTACCATTTACAATAACAAATTTTAAAATTAATTTCCAAAATTATGTTCACACATGTTTTAGTAAACAAAATATATTTCTAATAGTTTAAAATTTGTGCAATTCTTATTATTAATTCAATTTCCCTTGTTCCTATTGTGCAATTTAATAATATTCATAGTCAAATAAAATATTCTAACCGAGAAAAAGACGTTTGATCCACGTAAAAATCTTCGCCCGTAAAAACCGACTTTACAGCCAAAAACCAATAAACTATTTTAAATAGTGTGTGTGTTGGTAAAACATCGTTAGTCAATCGTCCCCAGTATGCACCAAGTTTACAGTCCCCCCCCCCTCTTAGGATGATTTCTTACTTCAACCTGATGTTTATTAGACAAATCAATTTCAATTCTTTAAAGCGTACGCAAGACATAACCAAATTTTATTTATGATTTCTAATAATAATAATACTAAAACAAATATATTTTTCTTTTCTACACAATAATCCGTGTCGTAAATAACATTTAATTTTTGTTCAGTTAACACAGTGTTTAAACAGAACTGACCCTAAAAAAAATTTTAAAAAACAGTATTCTTTATCGATTAACAATTTAACCTGACCTTAAAAATATATAATATGCACATCGATAAATCTAGCTATACAAAACCACTCAGTAATGTGTCGAAAACTGAATAGCTTAGTAAATTGGAGGACTTCTTGAAACACTCGTGGTTGAACAACCACTTAAGGCATGATTTTTTAAAATAATTATTATGCCTACACCATGGGCCACTTGCCTTTCTGAGACAAGCAGAATAAAAAGGAACAGTTGGTTAAAATACGGTTCAACTGACTTGAGCATGTGCTATCCATCTGGGCTCACATCTAAAGTCCCCCACGTCCTTAAACCAGTCGGACCTACGAATTCCTAAAAAAATATAGAATTCCTATAACATTTTATCTATAATTTTGAATTTTTAAAATACGATTCATTTATTTAAAAAAGCAAAACTGAAACTCTGTCTTTATTTTAGATGTAAAATAATTTGATTAGTAATATGTACTCCGTTAATATATATATATATCATATATATATATATATATATATAGTATATATATATATACATATGTAAGTAATCTAAAAACTTAACCAAAATAAGTGTGATACGTTTGACAGATAGGACTGTCAAGAGTCCACATCGAACAACACAATTATAAAGTTAATATAATTTTTGGATTTTTTGTAAAACAAGTTTTTAAAGGTACATGTTATTTTAAAATACATTGCTCAGAGAGGTTTGAAGTGTTTACAACCATAAGTGCCCACTTACCTCTTATTTAAGGTTTAAGGCGCGTGAAGAGCATTTTTGGTTTTTAAATGAATAAATCTTTTCATTCGCCAAAGTAGAATTTTAAATTGCTGCTACAATAATAAAATCATTAACATTTAATACCTGCCCATTTGGAAAGCTTATTTCAGTCTCAAGTGTTTTACTGTCTAACTTTTTTAATCTTCTTCCGGTCAAAGTTATTCCCCCCCCCCCCCACCCCCCCCCCCCCCCACCCCCCCCCCCCCCCACCCCCCCCCCCCCCCACCCCCCCCCCCCCCCACCCCCCCCCCCCCCCACCCCCCAAACACAGTCCCTGATACTAACTATATAATTAAAATACACAATAATTTCATTCTACTATAAACGATCATTATAGATTGTCCGTCTTAAAGAAACTGACAAACACATTTTATATACTGTCAAAATAAGGGATGCTTCAGAAAAATTAGGGAAACTCTCACACTTGTAGGTCGTTTATAGTAGACGAAGATTGCTAATTTACCCCGAACAGTGGAACATTATATCTGGGTAAGTGAAAACCTGCATAGTTAATTTGTCTACATACGGAAAGGCAATTGGACAGATTACGTCAAACATATTTCTACGTAGACAGGTAATTTAAAGTTTATCAGGTAGTGAAACAAACAGTGTTTGTAGTGGATAACTGAATCCATCGTTTCACCTATAATAAAAATAATAATGGGGATCAGAAGTGGAATATGACAGATTTAGAGGAAGTACTCAGCCATCCACATTAATGGCCGTTTACGAAATAACCCAAATTTCACGAATTAGTTTCAGATAAATGCAGCATTAGAGATAATGTAATTTAACATAATTAAAGAAGACCATAAACCTTCCTATGTAAATGTTACAATAACTTCTACCACCTACCTTTGCATTGCATGTTTACAAAAGTACTGAAATATTGGCAAACCATTCACACGGCCGCATTGCGCTCTCTCTCTCTCTCTCTCTCTCTCTCTCTCTCTCTCTCTCTCTCTCTCTCTCTCTCTCTCTCTCTCTCTCTCTCTCTCTCTCTCTCTCTTCTCTCACACACCACACACACACACACACACACGCACACACTCATACACACACAATTAAGGTAATACAATACTGTATTCCTTTGTCTGAGATATAAATGTGTTAATTTATTTTTTATAATGATAAAATAGAATAGTCGAATTCCTTATGCGCTTAAGTACAACCATATCTTAAAATGTCTAAAATTATAGTATTAATGGTTCTTTGTTTATTTACACAATCACGAAGCACAAGAAAACAAACGTTTCCTCTTTTTAACGATTCAATTGAATTCTGATAACTTGGCTGTCAGATACATCTTCAGCACTTATAATAAATTATCATTATAATTAGGTAAATGACTTATAAGAATTTTCTCTCATCGCGTATCACTCATGTAAGTGTATACAAAACTTCACAGAACAACTGACTTCAGAGCCTAAAACCACCCCCCGGGAACGGGAATCCAATCTATATATATATACGAGAGGAAGCGATAACTATCCTAAAAAATGCCCAAAGAGTGTAAACTTAGAAACTTTAAACTGAGTATATCGGCTACGTTAGTTGGTTACTTTACTTTATTTCAATAAGGAGAAAAAGATTTATAGCTATACATAAATTTAAAACTTTATTATTTATGGACCTAGACAAAAATAAATTGTTCTAGAAGGTTTATAGTTTATATTGTAGTTTTATAGTTGTCTAGATTATTTTAATAGTTCTGCTTTAATGAGTCTTTAAATTGAAAACTAATATTTAGTGGTATATTTTAATTTTCTAGATATTATTTGGTTTTGACAAGTATAAGCAATGGTGAAAGAATGGTGATTAGCAGCAGTAATGGTATATTTATCAGAAAAACTTTTAAACAATCATTATAACACAGTAACATTTAATGGGAACGTGTTTTGAGAATCAGTTAAGGGTAAAGTTGTAATAAATAATCATATACCTCTGTTGAACTTTAAAATTGTTCAGTCACAAACAATAGAGCCACTAAATGATATTTTTCGGATTGGTAACGTTTGTATTACAATAAAATTTGCGTTTTGGACCAGAACAATAAGGAAATTGGTATTGATCATTTAAAATATATTTACAATGATATAATAAAATTTGTGAAATATAACAGTGTTTATTCATGCATGGTAACTGTGAAGTAGAACTACAGGTATTATAAGATTAAAGAGTTGAATGTCGCAATTGTTTTCGTTTTTATAACAGATTTAAGTAATATCTGAAGACTGAAATAGCTCTCTGTTTTAACGTAGCACTCAGAATGGAGAAAGGTGAGGGTCAACACAGTTATACCATGAAATAAAACGAGACAAACAAGACTATTAAAGATGTACGTTATTACGCTAAGACACTAAAAAAAACTAAAAAAATTATGTAATGGACGAGTCAATTAAATTAGGGTTAAAAAATAATTATAATGGAATACCTGACAGAACTGAATGAAGTCCATATTTGAGAGAAGGAACCCGAAATGATTTCAGTGCACAGAACCCAAGAGTACAAGCATGTCACACGAACTAACGAAGGTGAAGCAATGACGAAGAACTTAATGTCGATATTTCATGTAATATCACGGAGCATCATCTGAAACAAAAAGAATAGAAAGGTGATGTTTGGGACGGGGAGTAGTAAAGCGTAGCCACCCTCTAGCCTTATGTTAATGTATTTGACCTCAATGTCATAGTGTTGTTGTACGAATTTTATTGTTTGAGATTTGTTTAATTTTTAAACTATTTATAGGTTTCCTAGTTAATTCTTCCTGAATATTGGTAGCCAAAGAGACCTAACCTAAACCAAAGATTCACTTACCGAATCTTCTATTTCCACTATGAAGCTATAATAAGCTTGCGTTGGAAAAAGCTCATATCTATATATTATGTTATCCTATTTCATGTCAATGATCATCATACTAGCATTTTGGAGCAATTTTAGACTTTTCACTAAACCTTTTTGAATGTTATTTATGTTCTTTAATTCTCAAATTTAGCGCTATTTTTGTCAAGCCTATTTATTTACTATTAATAGAACATATATTGTTAGTTTCTGTGAATATTTTTCTGATTTAGTTTGAGTTATACTTCATATAAAAGTGATTTTGTGTTATTTGTCATGTTTTATAAGCAACAAAAAGAAACATTCATGTGGTTTAGTACTTAACTTAACTGTAATTGAATATGGATATCATACTGCATTAGACGTACACATCAATTATACTATTAGTTTACAATGCACTCTTTATGAAAGTGTTAATCATCTATATACAAATGGGAATTCTTTCATTTTTTCAGAATTGTTATGTATTTTGTTTCTTCTTCTTGTATTTTCTACGTTCTAATCCTAATATAAGCTCTTCTCACGTAGCCTAATTTGACAGTGGAAGATTTTTTTTCTTCCATGTCTCTTTCATTTAGCATTATTTAGACCCATACGTAAGAACATTCTCTTGAATTATTTTTATATCATATTGTTTAGTTCATTTTTAGTCCTCAAAATCATATTTTTGTTCCAGCATATTTATTTCTAAATTTGTACACTTGTCGTACCATGTTTATATATTAGAAGTGACGTTCAGTTGTCCGTTTTTACTTGAAATAATATTTCATAATAGTATTATTCTTCAATTTCTCTCCATTACAAATCCATATTTTTGCGTTTCTAAACCCAAACAAATATATTCCGTGTTTGTCATGTTTATTGCTCATTTGCAATTTTTCTGTATTTCACCCTTCTGAGATTTTTTGGCATGTAATCTGCATCGTATTCACGGGTTGTAATTATTAGTTAACCCTCTGCACAGAACAAATTATCAAGTAACATGTAAAAACGCATCATGGATATATATTTTGAATAAGGCAGGAGAAAGACATAATCCTTTCTTAAAATCCTTCACCCCACTGTTAAGTATTTGAAAAAAATTAATGCGTGTGTCAAACCCTGCCTTCAGCTTTTGTATATACTAATCAGCGCACAAGTATATGTTTTACTAAGGTCCGTCTTTACAAAAACCTCATAAAATCAATTAATTTCAAGGGAGATTTATCGTAGGCCTTTTAGATATATACGAATAAAAAGTGCATAGTGAGTTTACGAGCTGTTTCCATTCAATTAATCGTTAGAGAGTAAAACGTGTGTTGTCTACGCAAGATATTTCTTCTCTAAACCTAATTTTTTCTTCAATTTCCTTATACACTTTACACTTATATCCCTCTTTAAATTTTACGAATATGCAAATCGTTTCATGAAACTAGTCACACTAATTGCCTCTACAATTCCGGCAATTGTTCCTGTTTCTCTTTTCAAAAAGTACAAAAAATTCTAGTTGAGGCCACTCTCAAAGGACTTATCTATCCAATTTTTATAAACTAAATAAATAACTAGCTATAAGTATGATGTAATTTAGTGCTTAAAACGCATTCTACTTCTTAATAAACTGTTTGTACAGATAATATTTAATTCATAGTTCTATTTTTATAAGTATTCGTCCTGTTTCACACAAAACATATGAAGTTTTCGTTACTTTAAAATTTTATATTTTCTAAAGATTTACGATCGTTACATATTGATCATTTGGACTTTTTATCAGTACCCATCGACCTTGTACTGTATCGACTCTTCCTCCTATTCTCTGTTTAATAAGACACTCGTACATGCCAGTGACCCAATGAGGACAGGGCAGAGTAAGGATTTAAATGGAATCGGGTTATCCTTAAAAAAAAAACAATTTTCCTGAGTTTATGTAATATTATAAGCTATGTAAATTTATTGATTTAGCTTAATGTAGAGACAACTAACTCTGCCCTTATATTATTTTGAAAACGTACAATATGAGTTAGACTAATTGTTAAAATTAATAATTGATAAACAAAACACACAAAATAATTGCTGAAACCACTAAAATGGAAACCATAACTATAGAGTAATTTGCTTTTTGCTGTGTTTGGAGAGCAAACTTCCTCCTACGTTAGGGCCCTCACTGTTTACATACGCCGGTTGACTTACTGTAAATGTTCCTTTATTTAATATTTAATACTCTCATTATTTTTTGGAATACAAACGATTATTCAACAACATGGTTGTATATTATTTTTATAAGGGAATAGAATTAAATATAACCTACATAAAATTCATATTGAATAACATTTATATCAACACCACTCATACTATCTATTGAAATCGTAGTTATGGGACTGGAGTTAACGGGTACATTAATTTAACTGCTACAAATGCCCTAAATAGGTAAGAAAACTTTATGATTGGTTAAAATTTGTAAATATGAATATGTAGCTCAGTGTATTTAGTATTTTCTATTCTAAAAGTTATTGTCTCAGTAAAATATTTACAATTATAGTTTAAATTCTTCAAAATTCAATAACCGACTGTGTCAGATATTCAAGGACCATATTTATATTTATGTTTAAACTAACTCTTACATAATGTTTTACCACGTTGGTTTTGAATTTTCTGATGCTAGTTGGTTATTGAATTTTGTAGAATTTAAACTATAATTATAAGTATTAGTAATTAGTAATTATATATAAGTATTACTGTATGTATTATATATATATATAGTAAATATATATATATATATACCTTGTTAGGATTGAGAAAGTAAATTTGGTTAAAATGTTGTCTACTTCCGTTCGTTTAAATTTACTTATGGTGCCACAGTTGTTTTTGTCAATACCTTATTACATATACAACCCAAAAACTGTATACGAGGTCTGCTAAAACATTATTTCACTTTTCAATTTTCGTGGTTACATATATTATGTTTTTCTAAGTTGTTTGTGGCGTTTATGTTTGTACAACATAGCCTCTAATGTATGCCAACAAGTTAAATGCTCATTTAATGTTGACAGCTGATTTGCTTGCCCACGTCGAGGCCTCGTCTTCGATTGTGTCTCCCAGTCGTACGCAAGAAACTCGTTAACATTATCTAATGTTTGTAACACTGAACAGTTTTTAACACTTTGGGACATTTTTATACAGCCTGACAACTTTTTGATAAAATTAAAATCTGCTTGCGAGGACAAAAGTTCATGGACTACCGTTAAGTACAGTTTGTTAGTCGTCTCTGTCTCTAGTTGCATACGTATGTATATCTTGGACACGTGTCATAGCACACTTAGACACAAGACAAGACAACAAGATTTAACAGTTTTCAAGATTCTATTCCTTACAAGATTCTCTTTGTTTCAACTGTTTGATTATGCGAATCGCTTGTTTTTGTTTAAATGCTGTCATGAACATCATCAAGTAGGTTACGGTGGGGGTAAATCAACCCATAGTGCGCTGTCATTAGAACCTGAATTAGGGTCAGTATTTATCCATGAATCTAAAAACAAAAAGTTCTAAGGAAAACCTTTATAAAAAGGTTATAATTTTTTCATTCCATGTCAATCCTCGATCACGGTATATTGCCGGGAATTTCGTACAATATACTTCTACAAGTATGGTACACATCAACTATGACAGTTTGGGCCATCCTTTTCTGTCTATTGGTCTAAAACAAAAACTTTAAAATATTAAATTTAAAGGCATTTGTTTTAGGACTGAGGGGTGTTTAAAATGCTGGATGCAGTTATTTTCTCATCAACAAAAAGTCTGGCTTAGGTTAGAATCATGTAAGATTTTATAAGTCAGCTGAATCATCGAGAAGCAGTTGTTAGGTATAAAGAAAAACTTGTCCTGTGGTTTATAAATTGATCTGAGGCAACTAGAGAGGCACGCCTCGGATGCCATGTGATTCTAGTTTATCAAGCTAGTGGTCAACACATTCAACTGCTTTTGTGAAGTCGAGAAAACACTTAATATGGAATCACGCCATTCTTACTCCCCCTAAAGCCTTGTCCTACTAGACTCATGACAGCGTCTATCGTTGAACCTTGCCATTTATGAAGCTAAATTTGTTCATCAGAAAGCTGGTTGTACTTGGAATAGTTTGTCAAAATATATTGCTCGGCGGCTGGAAAACTTGAAGGCAGGCCGGTAATAACGTGTGTGGAGAAAGGATAACTTTTTGAAAAGTGGACTTACTTTTCAGAAATTTAGGAGTAAGGGAAACACTCCTTGGATGAAAGATATATTTACTAATTAGGTTAATGGTCTTAGGATATGTTTTGAACATCATATATGATGTTCCATCCCGAATTGGAAAATGTTTAGAAAAATAATTTATTTAAAAAACATAATATGCCTGCGAAGCTCAGATCTGCAAAAAAATTAAACTCATCATTGGCAGAATTTTTTTAAATCTGAGAAAAAATTATAGTGATTCACAAATTGTTTCCCTTATTTGGGCAAACCTATATTGTTTTTGGTAGAGCAACACATGTTAACATAATATTTTAGACTGTCTCTAAAAATTGTGTTCTGTTGATTTGAATAATTTATGGAAGATCTCATTTTCTTTGGGAAGTGAAACCTGGCCTTATGTCTCTTACTGTTTTTGTTGTCTTGGCTTCCTTTTTGTTAGTATTTTCCTATTGACGGTCTCTTGGCCGTAATGGTCCGAGTTGGCTGTATTGACCACAGACACTGCGACATTTGGAAGGTAATGTTTTCATTTGCCACAATCGTTTTTGGTGTTGTCTCGCGTGTGGTGCTTTCATCAAACAACTCAAGTTTAAATGACCTCAGCAAGTCAAACAGTCTTTTTGTTGAAGAATGATTATTATTTGATGTAAATCAATGTGACGTTTAGTAAAATATGTATGAAAAGAAAAGATTCGTCGTTTGCCGGTGCCTTCCAATCATGGAAAGCTGTGTCTGTTCAAGATATACCATTAGATTTTACCAATGTTTCACTGTGCAGCGGGTTGACTAGGTTAACCTTTCCCTTTCATTTGCCATACCTGTTAGATTTTTTTGGCAATTATGCAGCACTCTTTAATTATAAATAGTTAGAAGTGAATTGTTTGTTACTTTATACTATTTTGCAAGGGCTGCAAAACAGTTACAAAACTTATAGTAGTGGTCATAATAAGCATAGTAATGTTTTATAACAGAATATTGCAGTGGCTTTACTTATCTCAGAATAAGAGATATTGTTTGAAAGTAATATGACTCCGATATATTCTACTAAATATGTAAAGACTTACATTATGCATTGACACACAGTGATTGACGTTTTCTCATATAAATATATATTGGAATATAGAAGGGTGTTTTTCATGAGTGGCAAACATTTTATTGGAGGTTTGTTTCGATGAAATCCACCTAAGACAAAAACAAATTATTCTATTCAGCTGTTTACATTAAACGCTAAAAAGCGTTCTTAAAATATTAAAGCGAGAAAGAAACATCAACAGGGTCGGGACAGGTGGTGTTGTTCTCGGCATGTTGTTACGGCAACAGACACTAACCATCAACGCACTTTGCAATATCGGTTGAGTCAGCCAAACTCTGACCTTAATTAAAATTCTGACCGTCGCATCGGCGCAAATTGTTAACACCCTTATCACTAGCTTCCAGGTGCATGTACCAAATAATAACTATCAATATAATTTTTTTTACAAAAATGTTTCATGTTTAAGAATATGATATCTTTTAACTTGATCTTAAAATAAAACATACAAGCTACTTGTATATTATTTTTTTCAGGGCCAACCCCTTTTCCTCACCAACAATTTTAGAAAAAATTTTTAATAATGAAAAAATACTCTTCTATGTTATATTGTTAGTTAAATTTCAATCTGGTCTTAAAGAAAAACGTACATTTTTATTAACAGCTATCTTGTGAGTCATTACTTATGGATGGCTGAGTAAGCAAAAATTCCCTGCGTTGTCATTTTTCATACTACGTTTGAAACTTTAGGGACCAATGAATGATGATGAAAGTGTGACTGGATGAATTAAATTGGAAGGAATTTTCCACTTTCTCGTTGATCAAAATCCTAATTTTATATGCGATGTTGGCTTCATTTTAAACAACTGCACGAAAGAAGAATGTTTTAAATAGTTGTATAGGTTCTAGAATCATGGAATAAAATCCAAGCGAAGTCAGACGTATTTTTACAAATGTCGAAAGATTGTTTTGTGGTGTTTTGATTTCGTTATTTGAAACAAAACGGTCGTCACAGTGGAATCTGTGAGGCTTAAAAATTTCGTTTATAAAATAGAAGTTTTATTTTATATTTTACTCTTACTTTATGGTTTATAATTCATATTAATCAAAGAGTTTTACTGGTAAGAGACGTATACGAAACAGTTAAAGCTACGATCTTAGATGTACTATGATTACATTTTTCCGTGCTAACGTACTATGATAGAAGGTTTACCAACCACTAAGTCTCAGTTAATTAGCCATAAGGATTAAAAATAGTGCATCTTATGTGATGTAAAAGAGAGGAGGGGGAATGGCTTAACAATATTCAGGAATAAAGTTTTAGTTTTGTCGTTGTAGTTGTTTTGCTTATTATTTTTATCCCTCTTTAAATTTGACAAAACGTACGAATGACTACTTATGTCAAGTTCAGTCTAGTTATTACGTCAAGGTGACACTGTTATTTATCACCTTAGGAACTCAAGTACAGATGAGGGAAGGAAAATATTACGTATTCATTACTTTGAATGGAAAATAATTTAAAGAAACAAAGTAATATAATCTCAGAGGTTACAATTCTCGATATTAAAAAAAAATATACACACTTTGATTGTTTTTAGCGACAAACCTGAGAAACTTTACGCTTGGGGCTTTATTGCTTTAATGTTGTTTTATGGTTATAAATACAAAGCTAAATGCGGTGAAAATGCTATTAAAATTACGCTGAATACTTACGACTGAACCCCAAACTTGTAACTTTTAACTGCATTCAGTTGTGCTGCCAGAACGACAGAGACAGAGACACTTCTCAGTTGGGAAATCAATACACTCTGACAAATGGAAGTCTCTTGTAATCAACCGACTGAAGTGTGTGAGACTGGGCTAAAATATCACTGTGAATTCAATCACCCTTCAATTTCCACACGTTTTAATTTCAATCATTGAATATATTTTTCTGACTGTCATCGAAATGTGCCTCTCATAAATAAAAGTGTTGGCGGAAATGGGACTATTTTCTAAGCATAGAGGCGTTTAAGCTTTGTATTCGTGAGTTATTCTAGAGTAAACAATTAAAACAACTACTCAAACGTATTACAATACTCAAAAATTATTTCGCAAACAGTTCCTATGCTGCCATTTGTGATGCATTATTGGTTAGAATATCAGTTTAGCACCATAAGATCCTAGATTATACCCTCTTCCGGATAAAATTTGTTAATTTCACAGGATGAAGTTTTTCAAAGTATCGTACATATCTTCCTTAAATTAATGCGATAAATGACTGCAGACTATGAATTCAAACTATTAAAATTAAAATGTTATAGATTATCTTTTAGGACTTAGTACAAAGGCGACCAATATATTAGGCGAGAAATTAAAATTATATTACATAAGTTACGTTTCCGTATGTCTTTATTCATAAGATATTAATACAAACCATGTTTTTGTCTAGTTTAACCTAGTTTTCTTTCACTATAGTAGCTGAAACATTTTATTGGATTTATATGTATTTGATATTATGAATATGTTTAGGACAGCATTAAATAGTTATTTAATAAAAACATTGTAGAGAATGTAAGAATTCCAGAACACTCTTTGGAGGGAAATCACAATAATTTTATTTTGTATAGAAAATCTACCCAAAACTGTTTTTAGTTTAGGTTTTCAGTGATGTTTTCCTGCTGTCTTAAGAAGAACTCTCAATTCTTTACACTAGGCATACAAATCTTTCCTAATTATTATTTATATAAAAATTCTTGATAGAAAACACTTGATTAAAAGTTAAAAACTGAACATTATCCTGATTTAGGAATGTATAGGACTCATATTCCATCTATTAACTTAAGGTAGGATAATTAACAAGATTAAGACATTTGTCATTGATAAGTGTTTGAGCTTTATTATCAGTTTTCTTCTTCAGTTATCCATTCAAATATTTAATTGCTAATTATAAAAATTAATCAAAGAGTTTTTGGTGATGCGATTTAGATATTACTTAGTTTCTGAAATGAGATTAATTTACACTTTGTTGGGCGCCTCTCGTTTACAAAAACTCGTACGCTATTTTGATACTTGAATTACCTAATCCCTTCATTTAAAATATTATAAGAGTAGGATTAAACGTATTTTTTAACTAACACAACTACATCATTTTTATGAAGATACAACATTTTACATCAAAAGTCTTTTAAATAAATCATACTTTGAAGTTATGTTTTGAAATTGATTATGAAATTCGAGATTATACATAGTATCATATTTGAAAGTTTATTACCTATTGTTTCTCCACTATTGACGACAAAATGGAGTATTTTCCTCAATTACTACATCACAAGTTAATTATTTCCAGTGATGAATTACCTTGCCTTCAGCCTTGGTCGTCCTCAGTGACTGGAGCATAAAGTTATTACTGCTTGACTGAAACTGCACTACGAAAACACTTCAACTTCAATCGTTCATGGCATAACGAAACACCACCTTTAATTAAGAACAAATTAAGTAATTCATTACTAAACTGTTCTCTATTGCAATAAGTTCCTGAAATAACTCGTTGATATTTCAAGTGCTTCCTTCGTATTCAAATTTGTAAAGTTTCCTTTAAAAAAATACAAGGATTAAAATGTAAACTTCTATTAGTGGTGGGAATAGTAGTATAATATTATTACTATTATCGATTTCATATTTTGTTAAACTATCTACTCCTGCTGTTTTGTTCTTGGTAAAATGTTAAGCAATAATTTTCATAGCACTTACCCGCGGCCTCATACATAATTAAGTTTTTAATGGCATTCTAAACAAATCGTTATATAAGCAATTGTTCCTAAAATTGACTATAAACTCTTGATCCGTTTTAGATTTAACTCAAAAAAATGGGGTCCTCAAATCCGGAATGAAACTGAATTTATCTCTGAACTTCTTGAGTTTCTTTACAACATTTCATGTTATTTTATTGAATATTTAGCACGATTTCAGTAACAATTGGGAAAATTTGGGATTTTCAAGACATTGTAGATAAATTAGAAGTCTACAGCAGGACTAATTTTGAAGTCATTAGCTTTTCAGATAACACATTTATGAAGTATTAAATTATAACTGTAGTAGATAAAAGTCCCAATAAACCATCCCCGGGGCCAAAGAATCTTTTTGCAAGAAACATGTCATTCAATGTGAATGATGAGTTGAGCTCGACTTCCCCCTTCCTTTATTCAGTGTCTGGAATTTGATGCTGCCACAGACTTGACTCGTAGCATCTGGAGTCTTCTTTATCTGAAGATTCACATTTTAGATTTACATTGAAACAAACCTCCATCAAGCTACAATATATAACGAAAGCTCGTGCTTAGATATCGTGTCTAAATCAATATAGCACACTCAATTAATTAGGGACCTGATAAGACAATGAGAATACCTCTACTCTTAAATTATTTCTATCACCGATAGTTTTTTAAACACTTTACATGAAATATGACGTTAGATACCAGTATGTGACACCGTCAGATCCCTGACGCTGTACTAAGAGTAAGGTGAAATGGAGCTCAACTCGACATCAAAATTGGATCGAATTTTTCCATCCTAGTTACGTAATATATAAAAGTATAGTCTATATCTCCAGTACATTACTAAAACTAGGGCTATAACAATGTTTTATACGGATATGAACAGTTATGAACATGCGTTTATACATAAAGATTATACAGTACTCATTATATATAACTTGAAATTAAAATTGTATTCTTATTAATTGTATTGTTATAGGAAGCATGCCATTAGATTTTGGATAAAGGTAAGGAATTATCCTCTGTTCAAACAATAATTCCTCCTACATATAAAAAACAAATTATATTTAGTGTTTAGTATACAGTGATTATATTTGCTACTTCTCGTTTCTTTTTTATCCTGTTTTTAAGCCTCAGCTTTAAGCTATGACGGCTTCATTGAACACTGGCTATTCATGTTTATTTCATGATGGGTCCTCCCCGGGATTTTGAACCCGTGATCACTTCCGTTAGAGAGCCGAGACTATATCCATTAGTCTACGGCGGAGGACTACTTCTCGTTTCGTTAAATGGCTTGATTAGATATACAATTATTTTTTTTGTAAACCACTTTAAAAAAGTATTTTTATGACTATTTGTACGAATTAATTTCAGAATTACAATTTTCCTATGTTTTGTTGTGATATCATTTACATGCGAAACTCCGTCTAAATCTGTCCATTATTTTATAGGATCAAGTATCAAGCATATAAACATCTTTAAACATTTTTGCATTAATAATATTGATAAAATAATTTACGAATGATGGTAAGAATTTTAATTCACCAGATAGCATTACAAATCCTTAGTTTGTACAAGATGTCGATTTTATTTCAAAAAAGAAAGGATAAATATGGTCAAACTTATTTTGCTCATGAGAGTATCTTAAAATATGGCGTATTTTTTTTAAATGTATGAATAACATGATTAATATCAATACGTTTTAAGATCAAATAAATTCAAGCCTAATTTTCGGACGCATTTTATTATTAATACTTTTCTCTCATTTAAAGGTTTTATAAAAACACTTATGCAAAATGTGTGTAGTAGGCACCAATAATTCAGAAGACCATAAAACTTCACCTTTACGTTATGTATTAGAGATATTGTTAGAAACTCACACATGCGTGATTTGAAAAATAAGCTTTGATTTACTTCCTTTCATAAAACTCTTTTTATCCTCTATGAAACATAGCGAAAAGTGTCTCTTATTCTAAATTTTTTTGTCTTTTGTTCGCTATTAAAATAATTAAATCAGTATTGTTTCATAGTTAACGCAATTAGTCAATAACATACTTACAATTAAAGTGTATAAAATGCGTAATATAAAACATTAATTATAAAATTCATAAAATATTGAGTTTGTACAGATTCACTTATATCTTTATAACACTTGCGCAATTGGTATTTTCAGTATAGTACTCGCTAGGCTAATTGAATTTCGATACGTTTTTATATAACATGTAATTGTTTTGTGATGTTGAGAAGGTATTACTTTAATTTAATTATTTGTTTCTAAACGCTTTCAAACATAATTTGCCATAACTCTTGAAATAAATGGAATAGCTGCTATATAAAACAATAAACGGTTAATACAAATAAAGTTAGAGTACATATTAAATAATTTAATACATATTTATAATATGTATCATACACAAAAAACATACACGTACAATGTTTAGTTGATCTGCCAAAGCTTGAAATTAAAAAAATATCTGTTAAATACGAAATAAAATACAATATACATAAATATTAAACGTATAATATATTATTATTATAAAAAAGGCACGACTAGACTAAAAGTTAAAAGACCTTGAGTTATATACTTGAGTCATATTGCTTTTAATTTTTTACGCCCAATTATTGGTAGTAGAGTTATGAGAGATAAACGCATCCGAATGCACAGTACTGTTTCTTGTAACCGTCCACTTTATTGAATATTTACTCTTTTGTGAATAACCAAAGAAAGTATTTGAAACATCAAAAATAATATTTTTACTATTAATAGAAACCATATTCTTCAATGGATTAAATTATAATTTCTGTAAACGATTGTGGTTTCTTGTATTACCTCGTTCAAATTGCTACGTTAAAACCTTTTTCAATTCACTATTGCTTTGAAGTAATGTCTCGAATGCTGTATTTTTTCTTTGGTTATAGCCAAGCACAAACTACTAATTTTACTTAAAAATTATTACATATCCGTATTATTTGGAGATCTTATCATAAACTATGTGAGTGTAATCCATTAATAACTGGAAACACTGGGTTCATCACTGGACCGGAATTATAATGGAATACTAACTTTACCACTAGAGCTTAACGGCATGGCTGGGCCTAACTTAATAATCATGGCGCTCAATACATAATCGCAGCATTTGGAAATACATACCGTTGACTGTTCTAGTTCTGTATTAATGTATTACAATTTTCATATTAATTTATTACTTTTCACCACGTGGACACTCGTTTTTATGACTTTGTTCGTACACTAAAATATATCATAACCTATTACATTTATGATTAACTAACTAGAAATGTATTACTTATAACTAATAATTAAATTCTACTTTGATAGCAAATTATCATAAAACTATGTACGAAACATTTCTTACCTAGTTCAAATATCTCTGACATTCATACCTAATTACAAATTTGTTTCACTGAATAGTAAAAAATTTATACATTTGGCACAAAATAACATTTTTAATGAATATTTTCACTCACTTTATATTAGTTGTAGTAAAATTACAGTCAAACTTAATCGAAATTCAATTTTGATGGGAAATTACTTGTTTTATTTATTTATGAAATTTTGCACTTATATTTCTTGGAGACCATCCATATTTTACAATATCAACCAATTTTGCACTTACCCTTATAATAATATTCTTAAATCGTCCCTAGGTATTTTATAACACCATCTATTGTGGTCGACATCCCTGACAAATCAGATACCCAAAAGTTTTCTATCTGATATTTGTACTTTTTAAAGTAGCACAAACCATACATTTTGATTGTCTCTAAGTAACAGATTAAAGCATACCCGTCAATTTCCTACAGAAAAAAACACATCCTTACAAACAAATGAAAGTATAAATTGTAAATATAATGGTGATTAAAAATGAAGACATGAGTTTTTTATTTCTTTACATACAAAAGTGGCATTGTGACTATAACGGGATCGTTTTGATCCTGAAGAGCTATTAAATGCGATAAGCGAGTGACAGGAATTTAATAATAACAACGCTGTAGGCTGTGGCATACCTGAGAAGGCGCTCAGCTTCGGTTACATCATTTAATTCCTTAAATTTTGAAGATGTTTTCATCATAAAACATGATGGTTTGTGAGTAAATCTCGTTGATATTATTATTTTGTATAAAATTAATAAACCCCCCCAAAAATTTGCTTTATCTTAATAAAAGAGAAGAACTTCAGTATATTAAACATCATAAGCTTCAAATCAAAAGATGAATATTTATTTCTAACAAACATACGATATTGCGATATTTAGGGGTTTACGAATGTTGTATTAAATACAGAGTTTTTTATTCGCCATTTGTATTATGTTCTATTAAATATTATTTTGAACCACTTACTTGCTGTTGTATTACTCTTAATAACGCTTTATTTATAAAACACAAACATAATTTAATTTTGTATATAACAATACAAATTCTTTTACTAAAATAATTAAACTCAAAACAGAAATTAGATATTTTAATCGGATTTGTATACCAACTAGAACAGTGAAAAGTGCAATCTATATTTTACGAAATAACCATGTTTATTATATTCAAATGTATCCATACTTATATAACGAGGGGGATACCTCTACTTACAACGATTGCTTATTTCTTCGGTCTTAATCTTGGTCATGAGGTCATTTCAATCCAGACACCCCAAATGTTCTATTCTACAGAGCTTCTTAAGCTAAAATTGTGAGATTTTGGCTTCTCTCACAACATGGATTTGTGTTTGACTTTACGTAAATCATAAACGTTTACTTTGGTTCATTTTCTCTTAGGTGTTGAAAAATTTCAACCTTTTGTCAGAAGAATAGTGCTATAAATATCTTTACATGAAATATATCAACTGAAGGTTTTGATAATTTGTAATACCCTTCTTACATTGTTTAACATTTTTAAATGTTAAAATATTATTCTAATAAAAGTTTGGGATATACCTAACCAATAACTGTTTATGGTTAAAAAAAACAATTGATACCTTTACTGTTATACATTTTAAACTGGATCAGTATTACAACTGATTCATGTATAGCATAAACTGATACTACCTTTGAACGAATGTACTAATCAAAGCCCTTTGCAGAGTTCTTATAATGTCAATGAAATTTTTAAGTGTCAATTAATGGACCGCGTCACTTGGTTCGATAAAGATTATAAACAACGGCAGGCACTAACAGATGCAGGGACAGGTCGGGCAGCCATTAGTGCGGTTTTCACCTGTCATCAGCTCACAGTCTGTTCTCTGTAAATGTATTTGTCGATATTCCTTTCAACTCTAATATGAGTTCTTCCTTTATGAGAGTGTTTTATTTCCTGATGACAGTTTATTGTTTAGTACATATGTACATATTACTCTAAATTATGTACTTATTGGAAATTGTATTGGTAATGTACTCATTGCCTCCATATTTGCAAATATTTCGTCACTCACTTTGAATGTAAGTAATGTAAACTGTAACATATTATGAAATACGTTTGTGAGATGTCTGCTGTATATAAAGGATTTAGACAAGATCAATATAAATTACATCCCAAGCATTAGTGGTTAATCGACGATTATTAAAAGATTGTTATTTTTCTAAAAATAACTTAGCTAATATTAACTGCCTGTAATAATACCTGTTTTTAAGACTAAAATTTCAAAAAAGAAACATGATCCTAGTGACGGTTAAAATAGTATTTACATTTTAAAGCTCCTATTTATGTAGATTCATAATGTTTTTCCAGTATGTCAAATAAATTATGAATTTAATACGCTAATACAGTCAAATTTCCACATAAGCCAACTACCGTTAATTTGTGTGCCCTCTCTTGTGCAACCCTTATTATATTGTATTACATGTGAATAGCTAATATTCAAGATATATCCCAAAGTTTAAAGTTGATATTTCATACTTTCCAATATATCTAATAAAAGAGTCAGCGTTTGTTTCCTAAACGGATAACCGTCGATTACCAAAACCAAGTGGTCTTCACAAGCCGTATAATCGTTGATTACCCCAAAGAAAGTTAACTATCCACTAAATGTATCGCTGTAATAAATAATCATATATCTCTTCAGCTGTCCTTAGAACTATTTGTCTGTTAATCTGAATTTTACAGTCACAAGAGATGGGAATAATAATGCTCTGTCTTGGATTGGTTGAGTCCGTTTCAGAATAGTATTTTTCGTTTCACACAAAATCCTAAGAAAGTTTGTATCGATTATTTAAAATTTATTTATAATATAATTAGAAAGTTTTTATAATCAGTATTATGTAACCTAACCTAAACTAACCGTATGGTAACTATGAATTGGACTTTCATAAAATTAAGGAGGTTAATGTGATTAAACGCCTAATGAATTTTCGTAATTCTGGGACGTCTGGTTAGTATAAATCTCGGTTCCGTAAAATATTCAAATATAAGAACAGTTCAAGATGTACAGGTATTTTACAATGATGAAAAAGATTTATATGTAAACAGTTGCATTTGAACCTATGGAAATTGTATATTTTATTGATTAACAATATCTGATGAACAAATCACGGCAAATGAGATATGTACGGTAAATAATTTTACATAACGTACCATTTGCCAATATTTGATTATGTTTTGAATATTTTTTGCGTGTGAGTTTTACGTATATTTTTTTAAGATAAAATAGATTTCAAAAGCATTATAAACACAAATATTTGAAAACTATAGTAAACGTACCTATAATAATTAAAAGTTTTTTTAATTGAAAAATATTATAGCATAAGTAGTCTAGTGTATTACTGTTACATTTGTGAAGTCGAACCAGACTTCGTAAAAGTTATATATATATATATATATATATAATTTCAATAAACATTGAATGGCAAAAAGTACTTGCTCCGCCGGGAGTCGAACCCGGACCTCTCACTTGCCGCGTTAATGTGCTACCATTACATACCATTATATATATATATATATATGTGTGTGTGTGTGTGTGTGTGTGTGTGTGTGTGTGTGTGTATGTATTTGTGTGTGTGTGTCCATGTCATGTATTTTTTTTTATATAGATCTTGAAGTATTTTAATACAGTTTGAGACAAATAATCTTTCTCCTTGTCTTCATAGTTTACAAATATATGGAAAGACTTCTATTTTCTTATTCTTACATAAACATATTTTACGCTATAAATTCCAGTAATTTTCTTTTGATTTTTATTAAATATTCAAATACTTTTTGTACCATGATTTAGGAAAATTCATAAATCGCATCCTTAATTTTAAAGTACAAAAATGCTAAATATAAAAGATTGTTATAATAAATCCGTTACTGATTCAGTGACATCTTTATTTAACATTACGCTTATTCAATTATTATTTTCAGTGTATATTTTTCTGACTATATCAATATAAAACATGTTATACCAAATGTAAGTGTATTTGAGAACTTTGGATATTTTACTTGGATTGATTTTAAGTAGATCAATTAATTATAACAAACATTTTTTTACCTTTAAATCATGTTTATGATGAATATTGTAACGGATCGGGTTGTGAAAATCAGTAGTTTGGTATTAATTAATTGTATTTTGTATTAATATCTGTACAGATATATTCACTTTGAGGCGTCATACACGTTAGACTTATATTTTCAAGGTTTACAAATAAGTCTGAATGTTGACAGACATTATTCATAGTATAAGAAAATAAAAGTTTAAAAGTGTTTAAAGTTTATTTATATTATGTTATTTATTATGTAAAACTGTTCGGCCATGACTATTAAAAAAACATTCTAAATGCGTCGCCAGTTGGGCAAAGAGACATTTAGTGTCCATAACGTGTATGTGTGCACAATCGATGATACGTCCTAAAGGAACACGCAAATCCAACATTACGACATTCTGTAGACGTTTTTGTGCGTAATCTTAGGTCCAAGTACTTAAAAATTCAATTCAAGAGTCAAAATTGAGAAAAGAATCACATAATAAATCTTAGAGGATTTGGACGGTCAAACGAGAGAGTTAAATTACCAACTTTGGGCTGACTGCCCACATAAACTGTTGAGATAATGAACTTGGTAGTAATTGGAATTTCATAAGTAGAGCCAATGCCATTAAACCACAAATACCATCTTCTCTCGAATGGTACACTGTTCGAATTAAAGATAGGTGTACTCAATCAGTATGTTTTCCATTAGACTAATTAATACTTAATACAATTATTTTAATAATGTGGATAAGTTTTCAATGAATACTTGTTGCTTAAAAATTGACGGGGAATTTATTAGTTATACGAAATGAATATTAATCTATCTATTTTACTTTTGTAAACGATAAAATCCTGTATTAAAAATCATGAATTTATTACGTTTCTAATACCACTTATGATTCCTTTGTTGTTATGTTGACGATGGAATGGAATACTCATTGCTTATTATTTAGAATATTTTGGATTTATAACACTTAAATATTTATAATTATTACACAATTATAGTATAATTTAAATTTTCGTTTTTATATTTTTGTTTTATTTTGAGGATTATGGTATATTATATTATTTGAAAATGAACAGTTTTACTTGTTTAAGTATTACCTCTATTGTTTACATTATATTGGTATAGGATGCTTCCTATATTATTTAATTATTTATAGGAATATTTATATTTAGATTAAGAGAATTGTAAATTTATATAATAAGTGAATTGTAAGAATTGTGATCCTTTGAGCAGTGCTGAATTTTCTTGTCGATTCGGGTTCGAGGAATGCCTAGAAGCTTCCTTTTTGTATCTAGGTATTAAGTATAGGTTACAGGTCTGGGTTGGATAGGTACCGTCCAGTTCAGACATTGTGTTTGCTCAATTTTGATTGGCCAATGGTAGGTTGATTAGATGGGGGGAGGGACTTCTAGATCCTTCCGGTGGATTCAAGTAGGTTTTTCAGGAGAGTCTTTGCTCTGTGTTTAGAGAGAGAAGTTCGTGTAGAAGTGATAGCCTACTCTTGCCGTATCGATTTTTCGGCAGGAAGGTTCAGTTTAAGATTAAAATTCTTTTCAAAATTTAATGTTTGAAGATTAAATTAATTGATCTATAACAGATATTTTTGTTAGTTGGTGAAGTATTCAGGAGATGTGTGAGGTACTGTGAAAGTTATAATTTAACATTTAAATAGAAAATTGCTTGATGAAATTTTCCTGTCCAAGTTGGTTAAATCAGGAATAGGCTACTGATAAAGGAAATTTATTTTAGGTTCTGAGATTTTTATATATATATTTTTACAAGTTCCTAAATTTAACATTCAAAGCCAAGCAGATTATTCTGGATAGTTCAATAATCTTGTAAATTGGAAACTTACAGGAAATAAGTACTTTGTAATTGATACAACTTTAATTTTAACTGGTTGGGCATTGTCTTTGTTCATATATTAATTATTAATATTACCTTTTTTTTTCATTTTATATTTGAAAAAAATTATTTTATTTTGAAATTTAATGAAGATTTTTATTTTGAGTTTGTGTTAAAAATGTTAGCACTGAGAACTTAAAGGACACAATTATTGATGCTTTGATTGATTGTTAATCTTAAGGCTGGACATGTGAACATTTGATGGATTATTAATACGAAATAATTGAGAATAAATTAAAAGTAAAAAAGATAGCTTGGCGTTGCTGTATTATTGATTTCAAATTTTTATTAAAATTACTATTAATTTATACTGAGTTTAATTATTGAATTTCATTGGAACTTGTGCATTCTAAAAATAAAGGGTTATTAGTTTAGAACTCAATTGATCGCTCTTATACTAAAACAAAAATAGTTGTAATTGGTTTATAGATATTAACCTTACTATAGACACGTTACAATTGGTTAAAGCCGAAAATAATTTTAAATAAAATAAAAACCATAAACAGGGGTGTAATTATTGTAAACTTTTTTCACCAACATTTTTTTATACATTTTTGTAACATTTTAGAAATACTGAAAGTTTGCAGTGGCATTGCCTTAATATTACATTATGGAATAGTTCTGTTTAATTAGGTTTAACATACTGTTAACAATAGCAGTTATATTGGTTGTGATATTGTGGCAACAAAAATGAAAAAGTAAATTTCGAACTTCTCAAAAATCAGAAATACATAAAACCTCCCAAGATAATAGCCTTTTGTTAAATTTAAAAATAGTATGATACTTTATGACAAGAGGATAAATGTTAGTGAAAGGATTTATATTTTTTCTGTAATTATGTTTTTTTTAAACAGTAAACATAAATGTTGTCATTTACTTTATAGTCAATAATAGTAATTTTTTCAAATTTTAAGGCGGTCTTATATTAGTGGTATATTAGGTTTGATAATGTTTATGAACATTTTAAGTAACTGTAAATATGAGGAGCATACGTTAATTTTTAATAAAATTATTTTACTAGTTCTAATAAATTTACTGAAATTTGTTTATTAAGAATAAAAACATTAGGAGAGTTTCTAAGACACCAAGTTTTATGTAACGTGTTGAGAGTAATTTAGAAAAAAATATTTTATTAATCTTAATTTTTAATTGCCATTTATTAATTATATGTATTAAATGTCTCAATTTACAGTAATCCTAGATTTATTTAACTGTTTATCATAGTAATGGCTCAATGACGCCTAATATTCCAAATTTGTCTGCGTGGACAGGCACTCAGCAACTCTGGCAGATCATTTACAATATACGATGAACAGTCTGTTATCTAGATCAATAAAATAAGATATCTTGCAAGACAAAACCTTGATGTAACTATTAAGTCTGTATGTGTAAGGTACCTAATCGAGTAGGTAACCACTAATCTATATACCCACACTGGAAGGGCATTTAAAATAAACCAAAACAGGTCACTTTTTTATCTGAAAACTATAAAACATATAACCAGAGCTTCCACTTAGTTCAGCGTCTGAATTCTAATGCTGTGACAAACTTGACTCCTGAAATCTGGAATCAACATCCGTCTTAAGAGACACAAAACGGTCGACAACGAAGAAGCTCGATACGAACTCTTTACAACGTTTCGACAAAAAAGGCACCGTTGGCTACAAACAAATGTAATGCAGATGAAGAAGTGTTCTGATTGTCTCAACAGGAGGACAATTGATTGCACTACGATGTTTCTGACACTATCTCCAATCACAGTGGAGCAATCGAGTTTTTACATATAACGTAGATCAATGGTGGGAACAAAATAATGATACAATACGAAAGTTAAATTCAGGCCAAAAATCGTGTTAAACATAGTTTTAATTGGTCAATTTACGGAAGGCTAACTCTCACCTATTCAATCACACTTGTAGGTCGATTACAATAGAAAATGATCGCTCATTGAACTTAAGCGCTGGGATTTAACATTTGATATCTGAGAATGTCTAATCAATATTAATTACTTCATCTGTACAAGGTAGGCAGTAGACATAATTATGGAACACGTCAGCTATATATCCACGCTGATATTTGCTTAGGAGGTCATTTACAATTCACCTCATAACAAGTAGATAACAGTCAATGTGGTATATCACTGGATTCAATATCTGTCCTTCGATTAAAGTTCTAAGGGAGGAAGGGATAAGAATTTTTTTTTTTTTTTAAAGGAGAGGCCGATCTCCTTTTAAGCCTTATTCTGTCCGCCCTCATGGGCCACTGGCCTGTGCGAGGATCTTATCAAACAGAAGAAGGGGGAGAGTCGATACAGTACAAGGCCAATGGTACTGATAAAAAGTGCAATGGTCACAGATAGGATTTGAACCTGCGTTATCTCTAACTCAGACCCAAAGTCCAACGACTTAGACCGCTCGGCCATCGGCAATTTGAATTGGACATTGCAGGATTGACACGAAGTACTCAGGTATCAGAAATAATGCCTGTTTACAAACTCCCCTGAATTCGCATAGGTAATTGCAGTAATAGATAATCTGATTCTACTTGAGGACAAAGTACCTTCTTATGGAAATGTTACAGATATACAAGTACTTACCACCAACATTTGCATTTCATTAATTCAGTTACATTAATATTACTACTGAAAATTATTGTTTTCCACATCTAAACATAATTTAGGGTTTTAGAGGCTAAATATTTTATTATTCTTTTGTGTCATGAATGTGTGAACGTGCATGTATATCACACTTAACATTGCCTTATTTATATTATCTGAAGTACCAGGAAAAAATTTTATTCCTCTTAAACACTGTAAGCAGAATTTATATACACATACTTGAAACTATACTGAATAAGGTCTAAAAATAATCCTATAAAAGTGTTTTGTGTATATGTAGTTTTCGTGAAGCATAGAAAACCGTAGATCTTAATTTTTTAGAAGATGTAATTTAATTTTAAATAGCTAATAATTTAAGAGAAGAAAAATTTATTAGTACTATTAAAATTAAAGGAAACTAAATAAATTAACATAAATGTATTAAATATTAAAATCACAATATGTTTTTGAAAAGCTTAGTCATACATTGTGGTTTTTTCTCTTTTTGCCAAGATATTGTGATATTATGTACGGTAATATTAGTGAGATATGCAATAACAAATTAATTACAGAAAAGGAAAGTGTTCAGCTTGTTTACCACTTCACCCCTTATTAAACTAATCACATAGACGTTGGCGTTGTTGAATAGGATGTCATCACTGCCACATATAAAAAATTACTATTTGTTAATTATTTAGTAATTAAGAAAAAAATCCTTTAAAACTTCACAGAACAACTTAAGTCCATAGCCTGACATCACCCTTTTCGCGTTCCAAAGTATTATATAAGAATACAGTATACACTGTGTAACGAGGGTGTGGAAACCATAACTATTTCAAAAAGTCGTAAAAAATCTAAACTTGATAGAAAAGATAATGTTAATATCTCTTAATAAGGTGAAAGATTTTACCTTCAAATACATTTACACCTTTCTTATTTAAAAACCTACCTAAGAATAAAAAGCTGTGTAGAATACGTTTATGACTTCTTACTAACTGCTTAAATATATTTTATGAGATACCCATTATATACAAGTCAAATTTTAAAAAAATCAATACTTCTAAAAAAATATATCTACCTCTTCCTATTGAACTGGTCTAACTATTTATTGTATGTTGTATTTTCCATATAAATAAATCCATGGTAATATTAATTATATATTTCCAGATACAAACCTGGACATTTTATTCCAATCGGAGTTAAAAAAAGCTGTGCGCTGTAACAGTTTGCCTGTCATGTTAACTTGAATTGACTGCTGATGGTGTTTTCAGCACTTCAAGCTCCCATATCGTCCGCAAAATCATGAAGCCGCAAGATTATTTTATTTACTTACAGTTATGATCCGGATCATTTATCTTCACGATGAAGGTCTAATTTCACAATAAATGGAACAATGAATTCGTGGCTGGGGCCTTAACTAATAATCGGAGCTCTGTACTCAATATTGGAACTTAACTGATCATTCTTTTTTTTTTTAATTTGTTATTCACGATGGAAGGTTTTAAGGAATAACAGTATTTCGAACATTAGCCATAGTTATATCCTGAAAAATTACATGACTCTATGTATCGAGGATTTAAATGTATCATTTTCAGGTGAGAAGACAATTAGTACATGTGCTTAAAAGCTACACCATGCTGCAATGGACTACTAATTAAAAACATTAGCAGACTGCTAGCGTCTAACTTTATAAAAACACAAGTTTTCACTTGGTTGGAAGCATTTTGAAATGTAAGGGTGATTGATTATTAGGTTATTTCTTCATATACAGGAATTGATCTTTTATTATCATGTCGACGCTAATTTTCGACTCTATTGTATACAACAATATACCATAAGCTATATTAGTTATAATAAATTAAGTCGAAAACTTTTATTTTGAACTGAATATTAAATTTGACTGTAATAACAAATGAACTTATTATCAATAGCTCAGAACTTCACCAAACATTCCTTATCTAGTCCTACCAGAAGAAAAATATTGCTTAAAATAAATAATCAAGAATCGGGAGAGGGACGGGCGGACGAAATGCCTTAAGTAATTTTTATAAACTTTATATTCGATGTAGCGACTGTTAAATTTGGAAGTAAAATTCTATTTTCGTGAGGCAATAAAAATAAGTTGATCAATATTACGAGTTATTTAGTACTTATTTAATTAGTATATCTTACCATTTAGACATTATTCACCAGCACTTATTTTATAGACACCATCCTAGTTTTGCAGTATTGACTAATTTTCAATTTTAGTATCATACTGACATTTGTAACTAATGGAAAATTGTATTCACCCTTAAATATTCTATTACATCATACATTTAGATCATAAACCTTGGAGAATCTCTAACCACAATAGGTAATATATAGTTTTTGTTATGTTTAAACTAACGCAACACATATATTTAGACTAAGCAGCCCAAGTCCTAAAACTGTTATTGATTTTTTTAAACACATTTTTACAAATTTACAAAAGAATTGCTACATTATAAATAAATGAAAAATAATAACTAAAGCACGTGTTATTTATTTCGTTACACTGAAAACTGACGCTTGTGGCGAAAATTGGTATGACATTGATCCTTCAAAGTGATTAAATGCGATAAGCAAGTGATCAGAATTTAATAATAGTGAGGCTGTAGACTGTGGCATACCTGAAAAGACGCTCATATTCGGATACAACACTTCATTTCTTAAACCTAAATGATATTTTATCGTGTAACATGCTTTTTAGAAATAAGTATGAAACAGAACACCACCTACAATGTTGTTCATTTTACTAATATTTAAAGTCGAGGATATTTAACGACCAATATATCATAATGACGAGCTTAAATTCCTAAGCCTTTTTTAATTTAGCGCTAACAAACCTCATCCTTTATGTATTATATAAAGAAGACTTTAATGTTGATAGTAGGGATAGCAGTAACTTTGGTACTGCCATATTTGAGTTATGTTCTATAATGTTTATTATTTTTACCAAGTTACTTACTGTTTTACTATTCATAATAAGGTTTTATGTTTTTTTTAAGTTTCAGAAACAATGAGAGTATAAATGCAATTTAATTTTGTATATAGAAATAAAGACTGTTTACTATAAATAATTAAACTCAAAATTGAAAGTAAACATGTGTGATCGCAATTTTTGTACCACTTAGAAAAGTAAAAGTGGAACCCGTAATTTTACGAAAATAAACCATGCTTATTCTTTATTGAAAATTAGCAATATAAATTTAAACTAATTAGGGAGTACCTCTGACCGTATCCCGCGCTTTTTTTACTTAGTCTTTAACGTTGTTTAACATGTGGTTAAGCTTGCTCTGCCATATCGAATTTTGGTAGCAGAATATATATTCAGAAAAAAACCTTGAACTTTTACCTCGAAACTATATCACACGATACTCGGGCAGAATTTTGATTAATACACAATTGCTTCTACAAAAGAGCATGTTTCGAAGTTTCCCTAACTTTTTCACGTTTAACCATTTTTTAAATTGCATATTATGTTATGAAAATATTAATTGTCATATTATCAGGTAAGTTGTACAGGGCACATTTGATTACCTTTAAATTTTACTTCTTTTCAAACCATTACAATTTGTTCGAAAGAATATTTAAATATTAATTGTAATATGTTTTAGTGAATATGAACTCAGATACAACAAATATTGTAATCGGCAGTTTTGTTGCAGTAAATTGTGAGAGGTTGCTTATTTCACAACAAGGATTTTCGTTTGACTTCACGTAAAATCACGACGATTTTAGACCATTTTCTTTAAGACTTGTAAGATAATTCAAATTTTAGGTAAGAAAACATTTAATATTTTTCATTAACTAATATAAATATCCTAAATTACCTTATAGTAGTTTATAATAATATTTATAAAACTTTTACAAATTTCCATAAGGAATTGCATTAATTTTTATACCAACTTCTAAGTTGAAGTTATTGTACATTTTTAAATTATACAGATAATTTCGTGATATACCCACCAACAAAGTATTTATAGTAACAAAATCACTAACACTTTCATTGTCAAAACATAAATTGAATCAATTTTTTTCAAGTGGCAAATCTGCTTAGTAACAGAAAACTACCTCGATCTAAAATCCTATTCAAGGAATAACTTGGCCATTACTAGAGCCTATTATTGTCAATTAAATATTCAAATGCTAATTGGTGGACCGTGTCCCTTGGTTCCATAATGATTATGAGCAAACAATTACAATAAAGGGACAGGTCGGGCGGCCATTAGTGCGGTATCACCTGTCTGTGTGGTATCATCAGCTCACAACCTGCAAATGTATTGTCGATAATCCTTTTGACTTAATTACTTCCTTTATAAGAGGTTTCATTTTCTGGTGACACAATTCATTGTTTAGTCGATATTTATATTTATATATTACTCTAATATTATGCATTTACTAGAAGGAAATTGTTGTTACTGTACTTATGGCCTCTTTGTCTTTAGATATTTTCATTACTCAATTTAGATTCAATTAAGTGACTCAAGCATACAAGTATTATAAAAATACGCTTTTGGAATATCCACTCAATAAAAACAGAAATGTCTCAATTAATGCATTTAAGTCAGAGACTGAAAGATAAAACGGGTATACCATCCTAATTACCATAAACATATTTTTTTACATTTATAATAGGTGTGTCGTTTTTGATATTTTGACTGAATATACCAATGGAACTAAAGTTGTTTTTTTTTTTACTTATCATTCATGAAATTTTGAGGCGCATTATGTTTCCCAATGTGAAATGTCAGAAACTACCAATTTTATACTAACAACTTAATGTGTTATGTCGCAATAGAATTAAGTAATAATTTAAAATCATATAATGTTTTTAATTGTTAAAAATTTAAAATAATATTGGAATTGTGTGAAAAAAAATATTTCTATTGCTTTAAAAACTTTTATATTATTAAATAGTATTCTCATGATTTGCTGAAGAATTTTTTACAAAGTTTGATTAGAGTTCTCTAAATGATCGAAAACTTTTCAAGTACCGAAAATGCTAATCCAAAAACCGGTATAACTTTTTGGAAGTCTTTATTCAATACTCGTACAAAAACATTCCCAAGTCTCTTTTTTGGTTTTTTACCTCTTAAAATATAAATTCTACCAATATTAATAAGTTCAGGTTTCTAATTACTTTTAATATAATTGGTTGTGCCCTCCCTGGATAACCGTCAATTACCTAAACCAAATGGTCTTCACTACAGAATATATTTAAAATAGTATATTTATTTAAAACACATCATCCTATATATTTATTAGCAATATTTATTTGTAACTTAATCTGAGTTTTACAGTCACCGATAATAGGGTAATAACGGTACTTCTTGGATCGGTGGCGTTCGTTTATAAGTAATTAGGCATTTTTTGCGAAATCCTAAGGATATTGGGTTAGTTACTTTAATACCTATTTAAAATTATATAATATAATTAAAACTTATTTTGAACGTAGTGTTGCATGAATGGCAACTGTGAATTGGACTTTAAAAGGTTAAGTGGTTGAATGTAATTACACGCCTCAAACTTTTCCCATTAAGTTTCCGTAACATAAACAGATTAAACGGTTTGACGGGGTAAAAACAGGACTTTAAGTTTTACAAGAAGCTCACCTGCAAAAATTTTAGGAACCATGAATGAGTATTGCTTGATTTAATCACGTTTCAAGTAATATATGAGAACTATGTAATCTCTCGTAAAGGTGTTCTAACTTAGTTCCCAGAATAGAGAGAGGAGAGTGTCGGTACGATTATGACATTATATAAAGGACATAAATCGTGGAGAGCAATGCGATTAAAGAGCTTTCATGGCTTACAGTATTATCAATTTCCTCCGGCATAGGAATGCCATAAGCAAAACTATATATTTGATCATCGCTAGGATTTCTATCCGAGTCATTGTTAATTTTTGCCCGCAACTGTACGCATTTAAATTTATTGACTGACTTATGCGAAATTACTAACTTGAGTAATGTACTAATTTAATCCGTGTGCCTCTTTTCACTGTACAACATGTAGTTTAATCCATTATATAATTTTAACACGTACTTAGTATCAACTAATATCTGATGAAAAGCGGACAGCAAGGAAATATTTGACTCGTTTTATATACCCTACTATTTAATAAATATTTTGAATATTTTCATTTCGTATGTAAATTTTGTCAATTTTTATTTTTCGGATAAAAAATTAATCCTTAACGTATTTGAAAAAAAGTACCTAAAATTTTCTCGTTTACGGTACTATATAAATTTACGAATGCTACATATTTTATGACGACAGTGAACGCCTCTTGAAAAGCGAAAGCAAATAACATTCTTTACCGTGAAACGGCAGCACATGATAGACCCAATTCTTAAGTAATACGCTTTCCAAAAAGTAGTAATTAGTTAACTATCGACATACTGCACATGAAAATAATATAAAATTCTGAAAAAATGTTCGTAGTCTTTTCTCCCTGAATAACATCGAAACATATAAACAATAATTCAAACGTAGTAGGACATTTAAATGAGAAAAACCACGAACCACATATGTCGGTTGATTTATTGCACCCAATAATCTAAATCCCCAACAAAGTCAGCTCAGTTGAAACAATAACGTGGTAGGATGGGAATGTAGCTCGTAAGCCTATCAGACTAACAACTGCACATTAACCCTGATGTTCGGACATATAGCACAGCGTAGAGCTGTTGACCTCCAGACCACAATGGGCCAGTTTTCACACTAATGAGTTATGGATTGCTTCAGATATATACTATAAATTTTAAGCTAATATATCGTTAATTGATATAATTAGTTTTATTGATACAATTGTTTTAAGAATTACAAAACAGTTAGTATCTGTTAAAACTGTATCACCCACATAAAACAGCTGATGCCTATCAGAGGACAAAATGTTTGCTGCTCACAGTTCGTCCAAACGTACCTTTCAAGTAGTCGTGCTCGCTTATGCCTTGATGGATTCTGTTAAAACAAGTAACATTGAATTGCAATAAAGTTTTAAAAATAATACGTGTCTAGTATATTTTGTATAACGATTCTGGTTTCTTTTCTATTATTTGATTTTAAAACATTTCAATAGACATAATAATGTAAATGTAAATATTAAGAAAATAACATAAATTTTTTTTTTAACGTTCCTCTTAACTATTTATACTTATGTGCCAAATTTGATGCAACACCTCATTCAAAAAAATATGTAGCTGGTGTTCCTCGTTTCCGTTTATTCGGTGGAGTATAGTTTAAAACATTTTTCGCCACCGCTGCTCTTCCATACGTTTCACATATCCATACCATATCAGGCTGCCTAGTTTCTATTCTCTCAGTAGTCCTGTGTAATCTACTTGCACGGTATTTGATTTCAATATTTGCTGTGTGCTCTAATATGGATATCCGGCATGATCTTCCGAGGAAATTCAATTTTTACAGCTTCTATTTTTCCTTTGTTGATTCAGTTAACCGCCAAAATTCTTACTTACATGTAAAAAATGGTTCTACGATTGCTGATTGCATTGTAAATTTAGTTTTTCAGGAGATCTAATTGGACCAAAGTAAAGGATTCAAAACTCTTACGCTCTTTTGTTGTACCTTGTGACGTACAACACAGTCAAGAAAGTATATACAACTGTAGATATAAAAAGCCGGCTTTAGTTGAAAAGGTAAAAAATTTCTGTAACCGTTGTAGGTTGTGTATTGCCCCAATCAAGGAAGTATATAAATCCGAGTTCCGCTTTGATCACAAACTACTTCCTGCAACTATATACTTTCTTGTAAAAGGTATTTCTAGTTATGGTAATGTTGGAGGGAAAATAAATATTTCTGTAAAACCAGCTTTCTATTACAACGGGAAGTTGAAAAACAAAATATAGTTCCTTGAGGGCTTTGAACCTTATTTCAGCTACTATGGGTGGTTGATGTTCAAAAAATAATACGTTACCTGACGAGAGTATTCGGTACGTGGATTTCAAATTTTGAAAGAGTGGTGATTCCATTTCAACCCCCTATAGATAATTGATATTTAATGAAATGTGTTTCTTTTTATTCAAGTGTTGAGGAAAGTCTATATATGTGGGAGTTTCAAGTTTCATCGGTATAGGCAATGTGGAAAGTTAGAAAAAACAAAAATATTGTTCTTGGGTGAGTTCCATCCCTAAGTTGATATGTATGACTTTTATCTGTGGAGAGTATGATGCAAATGCTGTTAAAGATAATCTTTCTTGATTATCGTTTAATTTGGAAACACAAAATAAAGTTCCTCTATTGGTTGTAATTCCATTTCAACCCCAATGTGTTGTATATCTTTATGAATGTAAGTTTAGTTTTTCTGTTCAAGTCATTAGGGATACGTGTGCTAAATTTAAAATTTCTGAGATATCAGGAAGATAGAGAAGCAGTGGTTAATGAGTGAGTTAGAGAGCTTTGCCTTTTTGTATGTAGAGTATATAACGCAGCTATCCTAGATACATTGTGCAGTTCACCGCTTTCTCGTTTTATAGACACCACACAGTCAATTTATTTTATTCTATTGGTTACAATTTGTTTTTTACAAGTACATTTTAGATTTAAAGAACAGTTTTGGAATGATCTATTTAAAAAGTTAGCCCTTCAATTTTTTTTTTTTTTTTCCAATTATCTTGTAATCTCTCCCCTACGCTGTTGTACATCATTTTTAAAATGTTATAGGATTGAATATAACAGGAGTTTTGGAATCTGATGTCATGATAAAGAAATCATTTTTCTTGCAAAAGGGTGGACAAATATTATGAAATATGGCCTGGCGTCCAAAGGTTTTTTTTTGTCTTGGTAGGATGCCAACACCAACTTATATCAGTTAAGATTTTCTCGTTCTATTTAATTATCTGATAGTACATGTCATTTCAGGAATATATAACTATAACTCATGCATAATATTGTTTAAATTCTAATGAATATTGCGTTATAAAATAAATATTAACTCGACCATACATTTTAAGATCAGTATCGACAATTATACTGGGCTCAAATTTAATGTTCTCTATATTAGGCATTATTAAGCTTTTTGCATAGACTGGTTGAAACATTTTTCTTTGGAATTTCATAATAATATAGTTCAAGGACGTAGACTTAATATTTTTAAATTATTGATGAAATGTCGTATATATAAATTCAATAATAAAATAATAATAAGTATAAGTTATCGATTGATTGTAATATTCACTGTAAATAAAGTTAATTAAGATTTTTAATGACCTAGATCTCTATGTGACAATTACAGAAATTAAAGAAAAGATAAATGGTATATAAATGGTAAAAAACTAATATTGTTAAATAGAATACCTTAAAAGCCGGAAGTTCATGATATTATTAATTAGATTTAATCTTCAATGTATAATCTCAGTAACAAAGTATTTAACAGCTACAGTTGAATTTCCTTAGGTTTTTTCCAATTTTGTATTTTTCAAACCTTACGTTTGTTTCCTTAAAATGAGATACCATATATCAAATGGAATTTTCAAGTTTATTCTAGAGGACATTCATATATTTTACTGATTCAGTAAAAAAGGTCATATATACAAGGGTTCACAATACGGTTTCTCAAACTTCTGTTGGTGATATTATTCATCATTTCAAAACAAGCAATGTCATATAAATATAAGTCGAGAAATGTCTCGTTTAGGCGCTAGCCATCATCATACACTTTGCATAAAAATTAGTTATCTCTAAAACTATTAAAAATTAGTGCTCGTTAAAATTATCGTTGGAATTTCTCTAAAAATTGCTAAAATCTCTGTAAACAACTGATGGTTTATAAAAAGACAAATGTCTGCACAATAATTTTGTTTAATTTTTGTCATATCTATTCAAACCCTCCTATCAAAATTTGGTTTATTTTGTTTAAATAGTTTTAAAGATAATACGTTTTTTTTAACAAAACAAAAAATTACGGCTAGCAACTAAACGAAAAATTTCTCAATCAATATACATATATAACTTTTTATTAATAATGAGTACGAAACATCCAACGCAGTTTGTGAAACTTTTTTAGAACACCCTGTATGTTTACAGATCTTGGAATTTAAATTAACAATACTACAATAAGTCAAATGCTTTTTTCCTTTGTTGATATGTGTGTATTTTTACAAAAATAAACACTTTACTTTTAGAAAGAACAGTCTTTAATAGTACCCAATTTTCCCCCCCCCCCACCCCCCCCCCCCCCCACCCCCCCCCCCCCCCACCCCCCCCCCCCCCCACCCCCCCCCCCCCCCACCCCCCCCCCCCCCCACCCCCCCATTAGAAATAAGTTTTTGAAATATTTATATCCACAATTTATTCTACCTTCCTGTTCTCGTGTTTTTATTTTTCGTGATGTTTGAAAACATTAAACCAATAGTTATCTAATATGAATAAAGCGAATGTTGGTTATAGCTCCATTTTCTTACAGCTCCATACAAATTTAATTAGTGCATTATATCGTACTTTGTCCTCCATTTATTACACCTGCTACTTCATTACCCATTAATCATATCAGTTATTGCAATACCGGCAGATATAGTGTTATAGCTGCAGTCAGGGTATAAGCTCCTGTTCTTATAGGAGCTTGTTGTATTCATGTTTTATGCAATGTAAGACTGCTTACAAAATTTTAAATCTATTTCTGTATCTAGATACAACTCATTTTATTGTCGTAATGATCTGCGGACAGTTAGCATATAGACAGTCGTAAATAAAACGAATTTTTAAATCCTCCCGGCAGACAAAAGAGAAATTTGTTAAACCTCCTGAGTGATTGTAAAATTTTTATTGTTGATTCAATTAAGCTAAGCCGAATTCCGTGGTTGAACATACACCATTATAGAAGTCATTTTTATCTATGCAGAAATGAAATTTAATGAAAATTCCAAGTTTACAAATTTTTTTTTTAATATTTTGCCATAAAATTAATTCATATTTCTGTGCATTATGTTAAAATACATAGCATGTGCTAAAAAATAACAGTTTCTGTTAACTAGAGAGAATATCGCAAGAGTGGGCTGAAATCAAATTTTGTTATCAAGTTTTAAAACTGATTTTTCCACAAAACACTCTTTTTAATGCAATGAATAAAATTGTCACGTGTTCAAATAAAATCTATTTTTATCGTAGTTATGTTATTACAAGTTTGTTTATTCTGCTATTTTTCTCGTTGCTATTTTGGTAAAATATAAGACCAATGTATACATATTTCCTAGTCTTCAGGCAAGTTTTCGTGGTGGTGTGATATGCGCCAGCATTGAGCTATGAGCTGCTCATGTCGAAATACAGCTTCATGCAAACTTTCAAGCCTTTAGATCGTTTCGTTGTTGAGTTTTTTTGTGCGGACAGACAGACGGGTGGACTGGCATAAATTAAATTTTCAGCCTCTCGAGTGAAAGGCGGTGTTAACGCTCAGAAATCAACGTTAACGAAATAAATCAAATAACTATATAGTTTTGGCATTCTATATAATTTCAACAAACTACTAGTGACCCATAAACAATTTGCGATGTTTGATCTGTTGTTATAGCTGTTTCAAGACTGGTGTTATTACTGCAGTCCGACAAGCTGTAATGTTTTACTTACATACTTCAATAGACTATAAAATCCTTTACTAACTAACATGAACAACAATACAATTCTAGAATTATATGAAAATAAAAAGAAATTTATTTTTAATAGTGCACTAATTAGATCAAACAAAACTTTCAAACAATAAAAAAATAGAAATAGAAAGATACGTCTCGCTAAATTTTATTTTCCAAAAGAAACCTATAACTTATAAAACATTTATATATCTATGACAGTAATTTTATACCTTTGTAGGCTGTCACTGGAGTTGGGTGCAAAATATAAAGTACGTAAGCTTATTTAAAGCAGGATTAAGCAAAAACCGTGTTTACAGTATAAAATGCAGTATGCATAAGCGAGAAAAAAAATACTATCACACGTTATGAATAAAAAGGATAAAAAGAAGGAGGGATATAAAAATGTAATAGGTGAGCAGTGTTGGCCCAAATGTCATCGTATGGCAAATTTATATTAATACAAGGCAAAACGTATTTCTTTAAAACGTAATAGTGACCAGTAAACAGTTAGTTGAAATCAGGGCGTTGTTTGTAAATACTAAAAAGAGTATAAAAGAAACCTAAAAATCATGTCCATTCAGATTTCCCTGCCTCCTCTCTATTGTGAGTTTTCCGTAACGAAAAGCATTTATAGGAATTTATCAGTTTTCAATGGTTGGTTGCTGCGAGGTGACGTATCGTGATGCTTGTTCTTTAACTCAGTTTATAATAATAATTTATTGTTTTATACAGTAAGTTTCAAAGATAATGTGACGTGCAACAGTTTTGTTGTCTGGCTTTTTCGTATCACCGTACGTTGGTGTAATGTGTTTACTTTAATCCTATAGGTTCTATAATCTAGGCTTTATAGCAGTTTGCAGCATATAGGTTATGTTATTATTTAAAGGAATAAATTATATTGAGCAACATATTTAATGAGTAATGATAAAAACTGTCTATGAGTTGTTTAAGAGTTACTGTTTTTATAGAACGGAAGACAATGTGCGTTGTAAAAGTTTTCATTCAGTATAAAGAAAATAAATTGTCGGTTAGAAGAAGTGAAAGGATGAGGGGGTGAGTTTTAGAAGTAGTATTGCTAAAACATCTATGTTTTGAAGAAGACTCTTTGTTTGCAAAAAAAATTTAAGAAATGGGAATTCGAATTATAAAAAAAATAACTAATAATATTATTAAATTTAGTTTTTTTTTGTAATTTATAGAATGTTTTAAGTCTCGCAGAAGCTTAATCAAGATTTCTCTCCTGCATTGCATATTTATTTGATAGAACCTTATTCCCACTTCACTGATAATTCTTTTGCAGGATTTTCTACTGTGTTTCTTAGTAACTGATGTAAGGAAATCATTTAAGGGCAAACATTTATCTACAGAAGAGTAAATTACGGTAATTGTGGGAATAAATAAAACGTCCCTGCAGAGTAGCAGGTTTAGAATGTGATAACACACGCAGCAATGTTTGTAATGTAATGTTATCTTGGGCGCCCATCCCCCTTACCATGCGTGTTTCATAGCGTAGACAGGAGAGGCCTCCTGTCTACACTAAGTGCCTCGGGCTAAGTGCGCTAGTCATACTTCATTCTTGGAATTTCCTTTGACATTGATACTTTTAGTATCGTAAATATATCAAGGCTTGTTTGATCAGCCAAAATATTATTTATACGACATGGAGTTAAGAATTAATGTGGTGTAATTGCATATATAATAAATCTAGCAAGACGAAGACTTCTGAGCCAATCGAATAAGTTCATTAGCCTATATAAAAATAAATAATATCCTTTCTTAGGGTCCATTTTGTCTCTACAGTTTTGAAAGTTTATGAATTCTCTATTGTATTTCTAGACTATATATTACACCTAGCTGTGCCAACGGCTTCGCACACGATTTCATAGACTTTGAACGTGTATGAAAAATTCTAGTTCGAGTAAATCATATTTCACACGTCAATGTTGAATTTGCATTGTCGCTACAGTCAAGAAAATATGTCAAAAAGTGTACGTGTGTTTGTTATAATTCAATTCGGTCTTAATATTTTCCATAGTTTATTTTACCTTGTTATCCGATCAATAAAACAACTCATATGGTTTTTATACTAGGCTTAATTTGTATTGGAAGTTAGATAATAACTTTATTAATGTAATATACGCACTGCATAATTAATAATTGATAAATTTTACTAATAATTGTGCTTAACAAATTTGTTACAACTTTTTACTAACAATTAGGCTAATAATTTATTATAAAACTAACAAGTCATCAGTACTATTGTGCCCCTCGGGAGAAAACATACTACCTACCCACACCACTGGAGCTATAGTATGCAATGTTATTACTGACTACCACGAGTATCAATATTAGATCATGAGAGCGTTATCAGTATAATTGTGCTCCTCTGTAGATAGAGTAAAATTTTAACACTTCTTCTACCAAGCATCTCAACGACTGATAATGAAAGTGAAATCAATACTATAGGTCCCTCATTAGCGCACATAATACATAACCACACTACTAGAGCTATAGTAATCAATGTTAACACTTTCACAATGTTAGATAACGCGAGTGTTATTACTTAATATTATCATTTCCCTCAGTAGCGGACTTGTTATGTACCATGACTACTCTAGCTGTAGTTTATTGTGTTAAAATTTTGTTTACCAATATTCTCTCTAGTAATGAGACATCACTCTTGTGCCCCTCAGTTAAGAGTACTATAGCTATAGTACGCTATGTTAAAACTGGTTATTAAGAGTTTCATTGTCTTATAATACTTTTCCTGTGTTGGATTTATTATATTAATCTTAATATAATTGGGAGTTTGATTAAAGTCCAATCATACAATGTTTTCTAGATTCTCTGTCATTTTGGTGGTCATTCCATACGAGATAATAAATTGTTGCTTTGAGGCTTGGCAGGTCTTAATTAGCGCAATGGCACATAAAGCTCTTTTACACATAACTACCTCGAGATACCAATTGATACTCATATTACATACTTTAAGTATTTTATGAGTGTGCATGGTACTGATTTTGGCCGATTGTACTTTGGGATCTTTCACTCATTGATATTTTATTTCTAAAATAATAACTTCATTCATGGTTTTTAAATTTTAAAGCGACAAAGACCTGTACTATACATTTTCCCATCTCATTATTCAAAGTTTAATTCGCATTATTGTTTTACTATAATATAGTTCTAGTTGATGTCTTAGATATTATGGTTGTATATCTTTAATAAAAGTTAAAAATAAAAATACCAAGTAGTTAATAATAAAATTATAAAAGTTAATGAAGTCTTTAAGGATCTGAATTCATACTATCTTTCAAAGAATATGGCCTTAGTTGTTTGGACTCTACCATTTTTACTCTGGTCTGGGTGCTTGGAGCCACCTCATTGATTATGGAAATAATGATTTCTCATGTAATCTGAGTAGATAGACTTTACAGTTCTAAAAATGTTGTTATTCATGATTTATAATTTAACAAAATAATTATTATTTTGATAATGAAAAAAGTTTTAACATTTGCATGAAAAACCATATTATTTAATGGACAATTTACTATCAAAAAGGTCAGTGATTCGCAGGTTATATTTGATTGATGCCCAAGTGTGAGAGTACAGCGTTTATTGCTTCATCAACTCCATCCTCTGCCTTTTAAACGAAATTACACCAACCAGACTGATTGGGAATCCACCAATTTAATTTGGCTGTTCCGAAATACCCGAGCTCAATTGTCGATCAACTGCGACTTTCCATTGTTCATCATTTTGATGGGCGAGTACTAAGCTGCTTACGTATTAACTGTGAATGATCCTTTATATTGAATTTCTGAACAGTTACATACTTATATATTACGCAAAAATAACTTTATCATGAGAAACATATTTACGAAAATAGAGTTTATTAATTGTTTAAACACTCTCAATATTAAATAAAATGAAAACCCATAATACTGACAAATTTATTTCTATCTATTAAAATGATAAAACCACTAAGTTTGTTGTTTTAGTTGCATTGAAGAAGAACACGCAACATTTGGATAGTTTGGGAATGGATTAAATTGCCTATTTCCAGAGAGGAAGGATAATGTAGCTAGAGAGTGAGTCAAATTCAGTGTGGGCAGCGAGGTTGCAGATTTGTATCTTCCATAGCTTACAACGGGTCTGGGTTCGTAGTCGACAGATGTGTGCACCTCTCGGGTGATTTAGACTTAAATGAGAAAATTATCTTACTTATAAATCAGTGAAACAATCAAGTTGTATTTGGTTTATCAAGAAATTAATTTTTCATAGAGCCGATAGAAATTCCTTTGATAATTCAGGGTTTTAGCAGTAGCTCAGCCAGTAAAGAAGACATGGTGTAACACGGTATACTACAGGATGAAACATTGCACCCGATTAAGAAGAAGTAGTTTATCTCTGTGAAGAGGCGATTAGCTACAATAAAGAAAAGAAGGATAATATTCCTGAGGATCAGTGTTTCTTACTCTTTTCAGAGCCTTTTTTACTCATTACACTGTAGAAGCTTTACAACAACAGAGTTCATCTTGTAATATCATGTAAATTATGTGTATGTATTTTATAATCTGTACAACTATGATTATTTCCCATTCTTACAATCTGAGTTACTGTTGTTGGCTGAAGTTAGATATATATTTGTTATTCAATTATATACTTAATATTATATCTTACAATAATAACTGTTGTAGTACAATAAAATAAAATAAAATTCCTATTTTATAACTTACTTTGTTTAGATAGATCAAGCACTTTTGACTCTATAATATAGAATTTAGTAAAGTAGGTCAGGTCTTGTAAGCTGTAATGTCTTACATGCTGACAGAGGCGTATTATTTACAAAACGGGAGTCGTTATTCTGAGTTCTCCTTAACTGCTCTTATTCGGTGAACTAAGACGAACTTATTGAAATCTAAATAAATATATAGACTTTTTATGGAATCATTAGTTTAACAACACCAAAAACCAAACAGTTTAACAATTATTTTTTAAATGTGAAAAGAAAATATTAATTAAAATACAACTTACACAAAATTATCAAAATAAATTAACTAGGACATTTTTAATTCAATTCTTTGAAATACTAAAACATATAAACACAAAATGCCATTTTGTAGAGTTCCCTGCTATCTCGATAATGAAAATATTCTTTACATATGAGTTATCCAGATTCCAATACTACATACATTTGCAATGTTCGCAATGTAATGCTGAAACTGAGAATCTGTATTACTTAGTTCGTTTTATAATATAAAAGACATTACCCGCGCCTTTCATCGCTTTTTCGACAGGTATATCATAGCCATGTATTTTTTAAATGGTATAATATAACTCTTCTTAAAATATGTGTATACAATAGGTCAATGAAAGCTATAGTCTCCTGATCTATTTCAGAATAATTGCAAATGCAAAACCATTCCAGTAAAGGCTCTGAGGGAAAATAGTAACAATAACAATAACTTTCATATATCAGATTTACGTAGGGGTATTTTGATTTTACAGGTACATACAACTCGATAAACGATATGTGCTATAAGACAGTTCCATATACATTAAAACTGGTAGTTTAAAGAATTTATAGCTTATTTGTTCCGCTTCAAACAGCTATAAAATACTTGCTTTCAGTATGGAACGGTAAATGTTTAGTCTGCCTAGTTCATAGAATCACCTATACGTTTAACTAAATTAGTTGAAAATGTTGATGCGTAATAATTTTTTGTACTTTATAATGGTAGTAAAATCTTTGGATGTAAAATGTCTACCGTACAGGGACCACGTATTTCCAAATCGTGCATTATGATTGATTGTAAGGGGTTCAGAAGGTGTTTTGATCATGTTTAAATTAAATTGTTTATAATTATTTATTACAGTAATTTTTATAGGAAGCTCAATTTAGTATACTGAAATAATATGAAATTTAAGATGAAACCAAATATCTGAAAATCTTAGTAAAATTACAATAATGATAATTATTTAATTATTACAAGAGCTGTAAACAATAAAACTGAACTGGGAAATCAACTAAGAAAATTACAATCAGTTTGCTCAGTATAGTTTACTGGACAATAACAAAATATTTAAATACATTATTAAGCCTAGCTCATAATATAAATCTTATAAGGTGTAAACTGTATGTTTGAATGAATCAAAGTTACAATTAAAAATATAGTTTACTTTAATTTAATGAATAAATACTTGTTTGTAACCTTTACCAATAGCAATGAACTTGATCTATACAAACTATTAAAACTAAAACTAGTATATATGACATAAATAACAAAAATATAAGGCAATAAGACACATTAAGAAATTAAATTGAATATTATTTTATCATTTTTAAGCAATTCTTGTCCTTGTTTTTAAACTCAAATTTTCTATACCTGTGTGGGACAACTCATTATAAAATTACGGAGAAACGTGTGACATAGAATAATATGAAAATTTTCCATTGAAATATGTTTTAACTGTCCTTTGGATTCATTAAGTTTGCACTTGTGGAAACTTATACGTTTTTCTGAAGCTAAGGTTGTTTTCAATACACTGTAATACATTATTGTGATAGAACAATAACATTTAACAACTATGCAGATTACTGGCCAAAATTTATTGGCTTTCAGGAAAGAGAACATTACAAATCATTAATAGTCTTTAGATATCTTAATTTACCTTTAACATATCATATATTGGTAATGGAACTGTAAAGGAATTATATTGATAGTAAACATCTTAGAATGTATGCAGTAAGGTACATTTTAGAAAGGAAACACGAATACATTAAATTGATGACAAAAGTGTAATAAATATTTTGATATCAGATAATTAATCTTGCGTAAGCTGAGATAAAACTTTATCCAGTCCTTGCAAGGGTGGAAATAAAAAGCCCTCTTTTATATCTTCCGACGTTACCTTGCTTAAGAAAACTGAAGGTTACGACCTTTTAATATCCTTTGTCTGAAATTTTATGAATCATGAATTCAAGTCTACAATAATAACCACATTAGTTTTACAGTAAAACGAGTTTAATGCTAGTATAATACCAGTGTTATTGTACTCATTTTATTACGAAGTAATCTTTTTCTAAGAGAATATAAACTTATTTATAGGTATAGGCATTCTAGGATACATTTAGATATTTTTGTCACTTATGAAGAGATTTGAAATGGAAAATAGCACATATTGAATATGTTGCCTGTACACAGGATGTTACATAAGTTTATTCCAATACTTCAAAACAAAATTTTCTACACTAATCTAAATCTACTCATACTGATCCACGTTATATTTCTTGATATGTACATTGTATTAGAAAAATTATAAAATGTTTGTTTATGGAACACTTACACCATTTGACTAAAATATGTGTGAAATAGTTAGAAATTGGGTTCCTGAAAGAGAAATAGATTTGTCAAATGTATGTACAGATGAAGGGCATTGCATTCTATATAAGTGGATGGGTGTAATTAAAAAACGTAAATATATTAAAGCTACGTGATAGGTAAAGAGATTTATTTACTCTAAACCATGACAGTATTTTTGATAGCAAGAAGGGCTTGGATATCCTGATAGTTATATTGATGTTTAAGTTCAAAGGTGAAATATATAAATTTATCCATTAGAAGTGATGCTTTGTAAAAAATGGGCACACCACGACAACTAATATTGAGAAGTGCTTGCAAAGCGATGTAGTTATAAAATAATTGTTTTTAATATAATTAAATTCCTGAAATATTTAAGAAATTGTCGGTATTAAAATATCTTTATTATTCTATATAGTTATTATGTATCTGTTACTGTAATAGCTGATGCAAACCCTACTGTAGGTATATTAGGAAGGTATGTATATATATATATATATATATATATATATATATATATATATATATATCCATTGGCGGAATTCACTTTAGCTTTAAAATAAGCGTATCCTTATCACATAAGACTAAATGTAAAATGAACACTGGAAAATCCAATCTTACAGTTCCTACTATTAGAAATATAAAAGTACACAGAAATTTACAGCTTACTTAATTTCCGATGGTAAAATTGTACTAAAAAACTACAAAAATATACCAGAAGTAGTAAAAATTGAGTTGGCACTGACAGACGTGATGAGACAGCACAAGATGAGACCAGAATGTGAGGTAACCTCCGCTATAAACATTTTCTCTACCCAGCAGTGTACATATAATACTCTAGGTGTCATTCTGGCGTTTTACATCACCTAGATATTAGTATTTGTCCTGCAAAACTACATTTAGTACTGAAGTTTTAATTCCAACTACCTTTTGAAAAACACAAGTTTGTTAAAAAATATTAAGAATGATTGTTAATTTTTGAAAAATTATTTAATGCTGGTATTACACCATATTATTAATTAGGATTACCTAATATTTAAAATCAATATCAATAATATTATTAATTAATAATTAATATGAATTATGTCATTGTTTATTGTTTCATTCCGTAATATGGGAAAATGATAACATTGCGTAAAGGTACAATTTCTTAATAACGTATGTCAGTGCAATTGGGCTTTAGCCTAAATATAATATTAAATGTATAAAACATTAAAAAAAAATTACTTATGACCAGTCAGTTGGAGTCATAGGAGATTGCTTGTAGTTCTCCTTAGATAACTATTATAAGTATTAAGAAATTTTATTTAATAGATAAGATTTTGTAGTATTCTGCAGTCTCTTCTCACAGTAATACACCCCTTTCGACCCTCTTCCGGCCTCAATTCAACGAACTTGGATAACGAATATAATATAGTGGTATATCAAGCCCTAGATGCAATTATAAATAATTTAAAAAGTAAAAAAAAATTTATAATGTTTATTTTAACATATGAAATTTAGTTAAAATATAAATGCAAAGCGACCATTCAAATTGTCAAAATAACAGTAAAAATAAAACATTTGTATTGTTTTATGCCAATACATTACCTTTTTAGTTTTGTCTCTCAGGAGTGTCATGAGACTTGTGTTAAAGTTGTATAATTTTTAAGACCTGCATATCAAATTTTGCAATATGTTATTTATATTCCCTATTATTACAAGTTGTTATCGATACCGTTTCCTCAAACAATTTTGTAGTTGTTATTTTCTTATGCATTTTTTCACATGGTGTTTGTTTGTAAAGAAATATAATCGGTAAAAAAATTATTTTACAATAAACTTATTTTTGATCTTAATTTTGATAAAGGTTAGGGGATCACTCAATATCTTAGCCTTCCAGATTACAAAGATAATACAGGCACGATTGCATGATAAATCTTGTAATATCGCTAAATGTTTATTGGGTAGTTTTAATTGTACATGTACTGTATACATAGCGTTATGTCATCACACAAATTAATTAATGAAATACAAGTTTTATTTCTCTTTCCTTTGAGAGAAGTAACACAGTAAATGGGTGTAACATTAAGATGTCGTGAGCGGTCACGCGAAACGGTTGTTGACCATTACTTAGTTTGACTAATGATAGTCTGATAACCTTCCCTTGTACTGTAAATGACATTACCATCTCAAAAAGCTTAATCATTAACAAACAACCTAAAATTTATAAAAATGTATAAAGGTAATTGGCGTATGATTATAAAAGTTTATATACAGTATCTTTTATTATATACTCTATTTTCTCCCTATTGTGTAAACCATTGTAGGAGAAATAAAAATAAAATAAATGAGGGATCTAAAATCCAAAACCTTCATATGAAACAAAAAGATTTGCACGAAAACTAAAAAGAAACTTTTAGATAACAGACATCTCTTTGTATGTGTGAGATATTTTCACTAACCATTCGCATTAGGAACTGGGACTCGTATTAGGTTAATAAAATGAGAATTGAAATAATTAAAGAAATTTGGATTTGGCTGTTTTCGCTTAGTACTGATTTTGTTGATTTTTTGCAACAAAATCTATTTTTAAATTTATTAGTTTATGTTTGAGAATAACTAAAGTTCATAAAAAAACTGTATATATATATATATATATATATGATGATGATGATATCGTATTTAAGTATGTGGTGAAATATGTATTTAATTAACAAGCTACACTTGTTATCCTTTTTCTTTGATGAAAGATGAAACTGTACAGCCCAAACCGACAATTTTACTAAAAAAAGTATGTAACAATAGTGTGCATAAAGGACCGTAAATAACCCAGACACTTATAAATTTAAATAGTATAAGTAATAGCATCTTTGGTGTCATTAAACTTATTAAAACGTAAATTAGTCATGAAAACGTAAATATATACTTCTATACACGTTGAAAGTTTAGGCAAATTTAAAACGAGAGTCATGCCTTAATACAACCTGTTCTACTAATTTTTATGATATATCGTGTGTTAAGTAAACCCATATTTGGATACATTACAATTACATTTATCAGTACATCTTAATCTCAATAGTGTTAATGTACTAGCTTTTGGAAATATGAAGCCAAATTTAATAAATGTTTCGTATTATATACATAAACGATGGGCTAATGTATAACCCTGCATCGTTACATGTGATATACAGTTGTACAAACGGTGGCGTGAAATGAAACACCAAAAGCCAGTGTTACTGGAATGTTCAGCTTGTTAGTCTCTTTGATAACACAACACTATCATTGACCCGAGGGGAAATCAATGTTCAGATTTCAGTATGGTCGATTGCCTATTCCAAAATATCGTTCTAGCCTAAAAGAGTAATAAGTTCATATAAAGCTTTAATTAATTAGAATAAGAAAAACGTGTACCTTTGAAACAACGTTTAAACATATTATTTAAAAATAGATCACATAACAGTAATAAACGTTGTCCATTACATTCCCAGAGTGCTGCAGATATAAGGATCGTGCATGTTTCTGTATCTTCATCCTAATCTACACACACCAACACATAAATTAATAATTTCTAAATAATTTGTCGTCACAAACAATGACGTTCCGATAAAGTTTATATTTCTCAGAAATGTTTGATTCGTGTTTTATAAAATTGTATTTGCTGCATTGGTTTTATTAATTATATAAAATAACAATAGTTTTAAGTATTCCCAAAACTTTTAAAATATATTATTGTTATTTAGAACGTTTAAGCACATTTAAGCAGTCCATTTCTAAAAAAATAACAAACAAATTTAATTAGGGAAGTAGTAACCTACACTACGTAACGCTTAATAAGCTTTGATAATGCTGCATGGTAAATTTGTGGAAACAATTTCATTATTTAGAAGTCTTGTTGACACACATAAAATAAAAAAGTTAACATTTCCCCAGGAGATAGAATATAAAATATAGCCTACTGAGTGTTGGGCATAAATTACGCTCAGCTTAATTCCATTGTTGGACATGCATTATCATAGAATCAAATTTGCCTATGTAGAAATAAATTTTCATAAAAAATTCCAAGAGTACAGATGAAATATTTCTTGAGATATGTTTTGTTTGTGTATTAAAGCAGGTTTTGTAGCAATGTTCAAATTCAAGTTCAAGTTCCGATGAGCTATCGAAGGTACTACAACGTAAGAGTGCACTCAAGTAAAATACTACTCCTGATTTTTAATATTGATCCTAGTCAATTAGCACTTTCTTTTTACTCTATAATTAAAAGCTCCTCTCGTTAAAATGTCATAGTTATACTGTATAAAGTTTGCTTAAAGTTTATTCAGCTACTTTCTCGGTTCCATCACATTTACCTATAAAACCAGTATAAGAATAAACGGTAACACTAAACTAAACCATAAGGAGTGACTTTCACCATCATCGAAGTCAGTATTTCTCATATATAAATGACGCTCCATTTAAAGTGTATATATCAATTTATCTTGGAAGTATCGTCCGAATAAGCAGACAACAGAAATACATTTTCCATCCTCACGTGTGATAAGTTTTGCTAAAGTTCAGATTATTACTACTCAATGTGTTAAAAACCGGTAAATATATTAAATGATATTGTAAACAAGTCATTTAAAACTGTTCTTTTGTAAAGTTATTTTGCTTATTTTAAGTATTATAAGAATACAACTTATTAATTTACTAAACATTATAAACCTAAGTATAATCATAGTTTTGCATGGATTTTATATAATGATGGAGTTTTACGATTTTACAACAACAATATTTCCTCCCTCCACGATAGGTAATAATCACAATCAACATTTTTTACTGATTATATATAATGCAATGTTGTCATCGTTTGTTTGTGTATGGACTTATTTATATAAAGCTAGCTTTTGAAGGCAATAATAACTACTGTCACAATGTTCATTAACTTCAGATTAAAGTTACTATAGATACAATATTTCCATATAGATTGATGGACTAGTACGGTAGCTGGTAAAACGAAACGTATCAAGATTTTGACCAACGAATAGTTTTGTTTCGGGTATTCCTCAACACATGCAAATTAACTTTTACTATAAAATTGTCAAACAATTTCGAGCGGAATTTATTCAATAACATAATTTTATAACTTAAGATTTAAGATGGCGGCGGAATAATAAATTTTATCAAAGAATAACTCGGAAGTTATTTGAATATTTTATCTTAAAATGCTCAGTCATTCTGTTTACGGAGGCTAGAAAATTTCTCAACTGCATATTCTGATACAACCTCCATCACCATGATAACTGACTACCACCATATTGCATACAAATGTTATATGATTATATACAACACAAACTTTTACGGTTTGAATATTTGAGTGTTAGGCATATTCTTAACTAGATTATGCATTAGTTCAGATAGTCGGATTTTATTGGTCAATAGAAGAAGATAAGGTGAATAATTTAGTGGGACAGGTAGAGAAGATTAGTAAATTTGTATTTGTTAATATGCAGTTATCGTCGATAGTTTATTATTTTATAATAAACTACATTATACTCCAAAAAGATTATATTAATATATAAGTTATATATCTTTATCTTCATCTCCAGTCGGTGGCTTGGTAGCCTGCATGTGGTAAATTTAATATTAGTGCATGAAAATAACTCTAGAGTCTTTGTATCTTTATTTGTAAAGATTGGCTAAATTCATTACTTACGTGTATTGGTTGAGTGTAGCAAATTTTAAAAAGTGGATAAACCTTCGTTTATATCTTCGTAATAACTACCTAACGGAAAATATAAACATACAGATTTTGCAGAAAGATTACACTTTTCACGATTCTTCTTTTATACAAGTAGTATGCCATCTATCAGATCACACGACGATTTATGATCACTCACGTCCGCAACTCGGTGGCTACTTTCACCTCAAAGCTAGGTATTGTGATTCTGCTAGAGATCTTTCTGCCATCAAGAACTTTGATCATTTCTCCCACCGGACTTTGCCATCCCTTAGGACTTTCTGCCAAAGAAATCAAACTTGCCCCAGTGAAACTGTCTTAAAATAATGTAATTCGTTGTCTTTTTCACCATCAAAAATTAAATCCAACAACCACTCCCACACTAATCCTCCCATCGAATGTATTATTCCTCTTCTAGCTTCGAGGAATTATTTATTTGTTTAAAACTTATCGGATTAATTTCTTAATTTAAATTGTAACACATTTTCAGTATCGCTTATCTAGAAAGTTTATTTTTAGTGTAAGGTTTTACTTACGATGATCACATTTACGTACTTTTCGGTGGTATTTTTAACCTTGTGGGGCTATAATAGTGGTTAGTCCATAAATACAAGTGGGTAGCAAATTGAAACCCAATGACGTTAAACAAATCAAAAGACTTTAGTATTCAATCACATATGCATGCCTAACGTCCTACCTTAACATGGCGCTGTTATGAGGCTGAGTCTGATGGCGGTACTACTAATTTATTAATTTAGATAACTAATAATTTTTATTTCTATATCTATGGCTTGGTGCAACGACTGCTTAGGCTTAAAACATTGGAATGTTTAAATTTATAAAAGATAAATTCAACACATTATCGTATGAGAAAAAAATACGTTAATATCAAATATGATGTTCACTTTCACGTTCTTAGGAGAACAGCTCACAAACAGTGCCTTGAATATAAAGCAAGCTGTACCGTCAGAATGAAGTAGATTGGATCAGTAGCTGGCTTGAAGTTTCATATTGAATATGCATTATGAAAATAACGGTAACCTTATATTGGTAGGTATTTTCCTAAACTGTTTTTAAAATGTTTGAGATCCATAACAAAACAAAAACATGTCTCGGGTAATTTTACGAGATAAATATTTAATTATTACAAATTTATTGGAACCCTAATTAAAAAATATTGTTTAAATAGTTTATAAAACGAATTCGTTTGGAATATTATTTTAATAAAGAAAATATCATAAGGTTTGTCTACTCCTAATAGATCATACACGTTGAATATTGTTAATGCTGAGGTCATTAAATCTTAGAATTGAATAACTATTGTGCTAGTTTATGTGTTACTTAGATTATTTCTATAACTTTTGAACCACTTTTGCTGTTTATAATTACGTAACATACCAAAATGGGACGAAGATTATTAGCTTATTTAAGTATAAATGCTACGTTTTATTTGTATGCGTTATTGTATGAGATATGTGTATGTAATTTAACACTGAAATCCGATGTAACATTTTGTATGAGCAGCGGTAAACTAAAATACTAGTGTGTTAATTAATGGTAGTACCCTCGAAATTCCATGATATTTACGTTCGTATGTAAGCATTACTTAACCAATTTTAGTTCATATTTAGATATAGCCATAGGTGGAAGATTAGAATAGTATATTAGATTACTAGAAGATTGTATTGGTTCATGAAAATAAAGTGTTTTAATTTTTAGTACACTTTTGTGTAATATATCAAATTTCCTAGCGCAGTGTAACTACTTAATGGTTAATAGTAAGTGTTCTTTAAAAGAGATATCCTGCATAAAACATTTTATGGGTTTTAGTATAGGAGTTTTTTTATATAATTTTTATTTGTACTAGATAGTTTTGCGGTAAACCTAGTAATTCTTTAGAATATTTGATTAAAACTGTACAAATGTACCTGTGAAACCCCTCCTTTTTAGCTCACTCCGCCACCGAGAACTCTTAATACGTTTATTAGGGCTCTAATGTTCAAATGATCATCATGGGGAAATTAAGAAACATAAACAAATGTAGAATGACACAGTTTAAATTAGGACACTGCGTAACGTGACGGTGGCAGGCCTGCTGACACATCGACATGAACCACACATTTAATGATTTCTAGAAGATTATGTTGGTTCCTTAATACATGAACTGTGAATTGTTAAAGTTACTGCAGATAATGTATAGTGTATAAAACAGTGTACATAACATGAGTTTTATAATAAAAGAAAATAAAATTATCTTCAGAATTATGTTAATATCCTGTAATAGTACATTTATTTACTTATCTCTAAAGTAGCATATTAGTGGGTAAGGTTGCATTTACGTGATACTGCTTACTTACGTGACGGTTGCAGTCGTACTGCTATCAAGCCCACCAATAGAACTTAAAGAGCTAATATTGATCCAGGTATACGTGGTTTACCTGTATATTCCTCTCCTAACAATAGTGCTGAAAATATGAATATTGGATGCGTGTGAGAGATATCTAAATGAAATTAGGGTGGAGAAATTGGTGACTATTTGTTCCTGAGTCCACTGAAGCTGAAACAACAAGATGTTGCATTATATATCATGTCATAACATGAAAATATCAAGCCATGTTTGTAAGTGTAACTTCTAGTGAGGATCTCTCTACAGAAAGTTGAGTTAAAAATTGGCATCTGTTTGTCACTGTGTTCACTCAAGCTGAAAAAAACAAGATGTTATATTACAGCTGTCGTCAAAACAGGAAAATATCAAGTGATATTTACGAATGTAGCATCTACTGAGTGGAAGTAAATGGTCATATTTAAAACGTCAAGATCCTATATACACTTATTTTAAAATTGAGTTACACAGGTCATTAAAATTTTCATCTCTATGTTTTGTTTAATATGAAGAGTTAATGTATTGTTTTATTAAGAAAAAACAATGTTTTTAATATAATAAAATAATATTAACTAACATTTTTGTTAATAATATTTTGAGAAAAGAACTTGTGCCTGAACAACTAATATTGTTCAGAACTTTCATTTTCATGTGTTTAATAAAATATTTTATCTCACAGATTTTAATAATTATTCTATTTTAAATACAATTCCTTTTATATGTGCAGGTATAAAACTACAACCGTATAAAAAGACACACTGTTGAAAATACTGACCCAATGTCCTACGTGAATAGCCTAGCATATTGATTCTGTTACACTATCGAAATATCAAAATATGGTCTAAGACTTATAACATGATAAATATCCCACATCGGTTAATAAAATTACTACACTTATTGCATTACAACTCATAGTTTAAAACATTGGCGGTAAACATTTAGACTAGTGCTCCTTTCGGTACAGTCCTACACTTACCCCTCAATAGTCAAAGAAAAAAATGCCATTTTGCGAGATCAATATATATATATATATATATATATATATATATATATATATATATATGAATGTAATAGACTTACATTTGTAAAGGTAAATTAATGTTTAAATACGTATTTTATAATTTTTATAATTAACACTTAACCAAAAAATATTATGCCGCGTTGGTTTGAATGCGATGTACAACTTGATTTAATACTTTATTTAATTCTCGAGTTAACCCTTTAATATGTATATATAGAAGTTCAAATATAATTCCATTCCAGAAAGGTCAGATTATAAAAAATCCATAGTCCATAATAATGTGCACATCCCATACAATATAACTTCTATTAGAAGTATACTAACAGTGTCAATGACCAGACAATAATTAAATCCACGAGGAAAGAACGAAAGGCAATTCATCAGCGGCTGGTTTCGGACATTTCGTCACATTTGCCTTGGTCATTCATCACAACTTGTGTGTCAGCTACAACATAACATTTGTGAAACACCACATGTCATTTGTTATTTACTTTTGAAAATGCATCAGAAAACCATGAGAAATATTGAAATTTCGCTTTAAGATAATATATTATCTTCATTAGTGATAGTAATACAGTGTTATGATGAATATTCTTATTACAGTTTTACTAAACAATAATTTACTAATAACAATATAGTTAATTTTAACACGATTTTTATTTGGTGCAAAATATACACTTAAGAGGTTTTGATGTTGTTATTACTTTTGAAGATAATTTCTGTCTATAGAATAGTAAATAATAATTAATTAATCTACAGATTTATATGTTGATAACGCACGATACCTGTGAATATAAACCTTATTTCATTAACAAAGCGATTATACAGTATAAGTCTTAGTTTACTGTCAATTACAATTAAAATCCACTTTAAGATTATGCATTCACTATAAGTTTTTACTATTTTTAATATCATATATATATATCGAATTTTAATATACTTAATAGTTAATACTTGGTTTAGTATCCATAGAAACACCATGTAAAAAGTCACGAGTAAGTACTTTAAGGGTCATAATTGTAAATAACGCAAGGCGGTATATGTGCAAGTGATTTTTATATTGTATTTCCTTCGTCTGCTATCAAACTTTTTTTGTAACCCCAGAGCTGACCTCCGGTAAGAGGCTTATCAATCAGTTCGGTTACTTATATGATTCATGGGTATAGGATATATGCACTTGGATAAAGTTTATTAGAGTTGTAAGAATTGTAAACGGTTGGAATTTTCGTCTATCGATATGATTGGTTTAAAGAAATAAAAACAATAATGGGATACCTTAACGACAATGACAGTTTTGTACTGTACTTTTGTTCATTTAGCCATAAGATTTTAGTTTGCGACCTTAACCCTGCAACTGGCTTTAAGTGGTTATCGATGCATTATCTACATTTTCAAATGTCACTAAGCTATTTTCGACCCATTAACTATGTTGAACTATGATTTCTCACAGCAAGTCTATTTTTAATTTGTATGAAATAATACAAACAAATTTAAAGATAAAGACACAAGATATCATATTATAACTAAAAAAATTCTATAGCTTGGTTATATTTTTAATTTTAAACTTGGAATTTCAAATTTCCGATTGCGATTCGCTCTCTTAATTTTCTATTCACGCAAAAGTAATCAAAAAGAGTGTATTCTTGGCTTTTAGAATCATAGTTTCTGTTGTAATCAAATAAATATTTATACAATAGCTTTTTTAAAATGTAATGTTTTGTAAAGATAAAAAATGTGTAGAAAGTAGCTTCATTAAACTTTATTATAATTTAAAAGCTATCAATATCTGGTAGAAAATAAAAACATATTATAAAAAACAACTGATCCAAGCATCAGTACCCTCCTTGAAGACGATTTTATGTACCCTCCCTGGAATATTTTATTTTCGTTCAGTTGCACAATCGCTTACACCTAATAGATAAGAATTACTCATCTTCTGGTTACCATGGTGGTATCTCGGTTGTTATTACACCATTGTCAATACTAATGTATTATTGACTATTTATTTAGATCTTTTAGATTAATAATATTGTTTAATGTATATAAATAAATGTGTTTGTAGTGGAATGAAAAATGTAGAAGTTTGTGTAAGGTTTTAGTAAATTGATTTGACTGTTGTGTAACTGCAGGTTGCCCTGTGTTCACGTAAGTTTAATATTTGTATGGTATAAAATTAGTTTACCAAACATTTAACACTTAGTGTTAATATGAGCATTTGTGGTATTTCGATTTTTTGGATAGTGAATCAGATGTCATTGTTAGTTTTGTAGATATGGATGAGGTCTTATCTGAACTGGATGAAACAACGCCTAATGCATTGATTCTGCTTAATCGTACTGATGGAAAAAATATAGATAAAATAAATTGTTTTACATTTTTTAAACTTACATACTTTTTTAACTGACTATATTTAAATATACTTTCTATAGGCCTAGATCTATACGTAATTTTTGTATTTAATAAACATTTTTTCTGAATAAATTAGGGTTTATACTTTTTTTACTCACACAAAAGTTTTGCTCTATAGAAAACATGTAATAGATCATAAAATTATATAAATACTTCTTCTAACACATATGTACTTGTGTTAAAAAAAATCATCCAAAAGAATTCAAACTGTCATAATAACATACAATACAGTGCAATCCGAGATGTTTGCAGATTTTGTAGTTATTATATTTTTTTATATATATATCAATTTATACAATCACCAAACTTTTTTTCCTGAAATATATTTCAAATAATTTATCAGTTAGATATATTTAAAAACTATTGTATATTGTCCATTTATTCAAATAAATTTCAAATTACCCGTGACGACTTTTTACTATGAAGAAAATAAATTACATTACAAATGTTTTAATATTAAACAATTAGACAGTAAACAGTAGTATGTTTTAATTTTAAACAGTAAAGTTAAAAAGATTCAATATTTAATTTTTTTTATGAAAAATGCTTGTATTTATAAAGACACTGATATTTTATAACTTCTCAATCTTTAAAAATAAGTGAGTAATAATTAAAATAGAAAAACCTTATATATATATTTTTATTATTACTCACATATTTTTAAAGATTGAGAAGTTAGTATATATATATATATATATATATATATATATATATATATATATATATATATTATATATATATATATATAAGGTTTTTCTATTTTAATTATTACTCAATTATTTTTAAAGATTGACAAGTTGAGAAGTATATATATATATATATATATATATATATATATATATATATATATATGTATAATATATACATTTTTTTTATTTTTTTATTTTCAATCTCATGTACAGATAATGGTCTCTCATAATTTGTATAAACAATATAAAACCGATGATTGGGCATTCTCATTCGTAATGGAGTTATGGTTTCTCCTATAAACCTTTGGGACAGAATCTACAATTTATATATACATTTCCTAACGTGAATACTTTTTACCTGTTTCCAATTTTTTTAAATTCCATTGAAAATATTATATAACATACAAATGCCAATATATTGTATTATATTGAATTGGGTATTTATTATAAGCGATAATGAGATAATGATTTCTAAGGTGCATTTTGCTTACGGTACGATTTATTATCTTATTTTTAGTATTCCAGACCGATAAAACTATAAAATGTCAAAAGAAATTACGAGATATAATTCAGTTTAGTATTATATTCCTGCCATGCCAAAGTGCTCTATTACAACTAAATAATATTACATGTAGCATTTACGATATAAATGTTAAACCTTGTAATTTATATTTACAGGCATTTTTACTGGTAAAACAACGGAGGTAACCCCAGTTTCAGAATCAATACACTCTCTCTGACAAATGGAAATCTCTTGTAATCAGCCGACTGGAGTATGTAAGACTAGTCTCCAATAACAGTGAAAATCTAATCAAGTTTGAATTTCCAGAAGTTTAAGTTTCAATTAACAAGTTTACTGCCTCTGATGTAAATTAAGATAATTCGTAACACACTTTCGAAACTCAGGTTTAACTGGAAAAAACTTAAATCATAGAGGTAATAAACAAAATTAGAGTGAATTTTGAGTGAGACTGAGCAGTTGAATCAGCTGTTTAAAATATAACAGTAATAATTAGCTTAAATTCTGCTACCGACTTTGGTATCTGAGAATATAATGTTATCACTCCAGTGCTCCAGATATGAATCTCCGCTAGTTCGGATCCCTGGTCTTAACAAACTAAACTTTATTATACGATCCCATCTTGACGTAAATACTTACATTTCTCAAACCACTTGCAGAAAAAGTACGGAATGTGTATTTCTTCAACCTATATGACCGATGCTTTATAAAATAAAAAATTCCCAATTATGTTATATCGGTTTTTAATCTATATATCATTGGTGTCATACAATTATAAAAAAACTGTGTTGGTATATTCTTCAATTCAATTTATATTAATCCATATATCTATTCAAAGGGACACTTATCACAATGCCATGCATTTAATAATGAATAGAGTATCAAATTTAAACGATTTGTTTAGGTAATACTCTTTTTTATACATTAAAACTAATGAAATAAGCGTACAGATCTGAAAAAATAAAACTGTGATATTTTGGGACAAGTTCTGAAAATATATTTGGGTAGATAATACATTAAGCGTTCTGGGCCTGTGTTGTTTGGATGCCATAAACCATTTTTTCGAAATATTGTTTACCCTATATAAAGCAACCTGTTTTAGAAACGTACATACATATGGAGGTATCTGTAACAGCTAATATTTTTCATAATAAGTCCCTAGTACATTAACAAAAGGCACATGCTCTACCTTACCAAAGCAAAATAGGTATTTAATTAGTTACACATCCCATTACTAATCACACGCACAATCACGTATTGTATCTATGGCTTGTGGCTGTACATGTAACGAGCTATTATTAGCAACAATGGGCACAACATGTGACGTAGAATGTGCCTAAGCTTGAGAAATGACCCTTATCATGGTTAGTTATATGTTCAAAGAGCACAATAGTACAAGCCAAGTTATGCATCTTTGGATTAATACACATTGATAATCGATTTATTATTTTAAATGACATGGAGAGAATACCTGAAAAAGTTAAACAAATGTGTTTTTTGTTATAAATATAACTGATTAATAGTTTATTTATTTATAAAATACTTGTAATTAAAAAGTGTTCTAACACAATTGCATTTTACATAGTACTACACAATATCCCGTCCTAATAATAACCGAATGCCGTTTATATATAAAATTGTGTATGTGAAGTTTGTGTATAATAAAAAATATAAAACTATATAAGCTTAGCTATGAACGCTGTTCGGAGCTCCACATTATTTTGGATTGCACTTGTCATATACAATAATTTTCTTCCTTATCTTGTATTCATATATGGTAGGCTCAAGTGAAAAAGATCTTCAAGAAGCATGAGTAATATATCAGAATACTGGGTGAACTCGATTACTACCGTGATTATTAACAATTACAACCAAGTCCGGTGAAATAACTGAATGTACATTTGTCTGCGACAGGCTTTTCATACGGCACATGCTTAGTTCCTGACAGCTGTTTACTATAATTATGAAATATTCATTCTAACTTATAATCAACGCAGAGCAAGGGTTATTAGAATGTTTTTATATTTTAACTGCATGTTAGCGAATGGCTGAGAAATTTTTAATTTATCTTTTAGTCTATCTGTCCGCACGATGTAGAAGATAAATTTATCTGTAGACTGTATAAGCTAAACCTTCATTCCGTGCAAATTTGCAAAGAAAAAATTGCATAATAAATACATTTACTTAATCGAACTCAATATAGCGATATGAAACTTTAATGTATATTTATATCATGTATATTTAAAGGGATATTTCAACACGATTGCTGCATATTAAATATAATTTTCTTCACGTTAAAGTTAACTAAAGCAATTAAACGAAATATACTTTTATTTGAGGTGAAATTAGTGTCTTATGGCCCTTTCTTACATTTAACCTCATATAGAAGTTAAAACAATATAATATTATTTTCAAATCATAATAAAACTAAATATTTTACTGTAAACATTTTTATTCTGAACCAAAAAAAGTACAACTTTATTGAAGAATATAAACAAAAAAATGTATAATCAAAAAAGGTTTATAAACATATTTATAAACACATACTCACACAGAAAATAATAAAATGTACTTGTATATAATGAAAACTAGAAACACACTCTACTCATGCCAGTGAAACCGCAGCGAAGATAACTATGCCGACCCCGCCCCAACCAACACGACACCGCCACAATGCCACAGATAGTGCTCCTTCAATGACGCCACGAAATGAGGACTACCCTCTGAGGATGTTATACTACAAGAAAGGGAATTACATAGATGACATGCCGTAAGTATTTATTTATATATCATGGATATCATGATAGTAAAATAAACTGCGGAAAAAGTTACATACATGATTTATGATCTTTATATACTCATATTTTATGCAGTAGGAAGGTAATATAAAGTTTTAATAGAGATGTTTTTATGGAGAAGTCTATAATTAGGTGACTTATTAAGAACAAACTACAACAGTTTTAAGGTAAAAAAATATAATGGCAAATATTATGAAAGAGTAATTTTCGATTTTATTTTATTTAGAATATATGATAATATAATAATTACATTTATAGAATAACATAAAATAAAACATAACAATAAATAACATTTCCCAAAAATTAAATGTTGTTTTATATTGAAGAGTAAGCATAATAAACCGTTTTACTTTAAAGCATAGATAACTTGGAAGAACAATAGGATTTGGGATATTTTCCATCGTTAATGAAACAAAAATATGACACTAAGTTTCAAGATCCCAATTTAGAAATGCACAATGAAATTCTGATATATCATTTAATTGTCATTACATTGACCTAACAATTTAGTTTAGGCAAATATTGAATAGAATAAGGATATATAATACCTATCTTAAACTTTCCCACTACTTCTTTACTATTTAACACTAACCTGACATTAAATAATTAATTCTATACTCTGTGGAATACTAATATAATATTGAATATCACAATATGAACTGCTAAGATTAATAACAGACGCAATAAAGAGTGTGATAAAATGTTTACGAGTTTCTTATATTCCGTTACAGGGCAGTGATGATAAATGTCACCTTCCAGTAGCACATCGTAAACTCTGTATATTGTCTACACGTGAGGTTGGGTTTAAGGAGCAGCAAGTACTCCTGAGTACACTATCCATCTTAGATGTGAGTGAATACAATAATACAGATATTTTGATAATATTAATTCCATAAAAATCTCTACCCTATGTTATAAACACTGTGTTTTAAAAACCTGACATATATATTCCATACGAGGCACTGGAAAAATTTCTATAGTTGCTCTCTGTTTGACTGCACGTTGTAGCGAGTAGGGTTATAGCGTTTATATAATTAAATTTTGCATACAGCTTCATTACTATAGAGGTAACATAATAGGATTCAACTCCATAGGGCTTCAACTGAGCAACATTTTTGGTTGATCTTATGGGTAACTATGTTAGAAACAAAATAATTACAGAATATATAAATGTCTAAGAAAATATTACAATCATATGACACTTTGACATACAAAACAGTTCCACAAGAATTAATGTTTTGATGATGGGATTTGGATTAGCGAAATTGAAACCTATCATTAAGTATGTTCATACATTTTCCCTTTTGCCTGCCAGAGGGATTTTAACATTATTATTTTTCTGTTTAAACAAGACATCAAGAGTATATTAACTATAGACTTGAAATTTTGCATACATCCTCTGGGAAATATATTACATGACATTTATGCATATCGTATATAATTAAGTGTGAATGTAACATAGAATTTTAAAAATGAACCACGCCAACGTTTCACTTCTTAAAGTTACAGACTCTACAGTACGAGTATATGATAAATATACCAAACATAGTTTTATATATTATTGATATTGGTAATAATTAATAATTACCAAGTGGGTTCTATTCCAATATATTCTAATTTTGGAAACTACCATAAAACCTTTCAAAATCTTTCAATATTCTCGGATGGTTTGCCCACTCAAGAGCAGTTAAAGACACAGCCTCTTGTTGCTCACGTTCTATCTTGTCTTTAAAAAAATATTTTGTCTTTTTATCTTGTTAATTACTTGTTATGAATGTATGGAAGTTCAGGATTTTGGCCAATAGGTTTCATGATTCTGAGTAAGAACCTAATTTCCACCATGATTGAACGGAACTGTACTCTCCATCCAACCGTGGATTTCCGGTATTGATATACCATTGTGGCAATGAATGGTTGATCTCCCTGAAAAAGCAGGCAAAAGTTATTACTAAAATAGATCGATCTACTTGCTGTTTTGCGTTGATTTTACTTACAGTTTGTTGCCTAACTAATTGTATACGTTTTACATTAATATTTTTATTGTTATGTATTTAAAGAATTTCATGTGCAATATAGTAAGTATGATTCTCATATGAGTATTCTGGTACAAACGTCATAAAAAGATTGTTAAAAAATTAAATTTCATGTTTTTAGGCAACAAAACATTTAATTCTCGCTAAACAAAGCCACTTTGAGTCAAAAATATGGTAATATAATTTAACTGGCAATCCGAAAAGGTTTCATAGTTAATTTTATTCTGTTAGCAATGTTTCGCGCTTTGTGAAGATGAAATGAAGGGCATATTTATATTTACCGCACTTTTTTGAGCCGTGCATAAAAAATAATAATTTTTCAAAAGTTGAATAAAGAAATATTTAGAACACTTTTTAAGCACATTCTAAAATGACAAATAGAATGACTTTAGAAACAGTTATTACTGTGTCAGAAGGAAGTTATGGCACCTGCGATTTTTATTTTATTATTTGTTTTCTGCTTTTACCGTGTCTTTTTTTATGTTGATGTTAATGGTTATATGGTTTAAAGTTTGAAATGTTGCAGGTTTTTGTGTGAATCAGAGTTATTATGTAGTCTTGTTTAACTAAAAGTACCTTTTGTTATGAAAAATATCCTTATCTTAGGTCTTTATGAACCAGTAGTAACATTTAACATGGATGTTTGTAACTGAATGTGCAATTTTGTAACAACTCTGGAGTATATCCAGGCAAAAATTATAGTTTTTACTAATCAAATTAGAATTATAAAGAATTACAAAGCTTTACAGTGTTTGTGGGTAAATGTTACCGATCTCATCAACATGCTACGACGAAGTTAAATATATTAAAAAGAGGAAGATTCAAACAACCCTGCATTGGATCTGGCATTTTAATGGCTAGTTTATTACTGACTATAGGCAAGTTATATCATTAAATAAAATTACTGAATAACCAGCATAATTCTCAGCAACCATAAAAGGTATCTGCTGATAATTTAAAATTTTTTTCATTACAAGCTGACTTTTTAAGATGCACTCATATTTTTCCAATTTAAATTCATACAAAACATACAGGTACATAGTTTGAAATATATTTTTATTATCTAAATTTTTTTTATCTTAAATTTGATTTCTATTTTATAAAATTTTATAATAAATTTTGTTACCTTTTAAATAAGAAACTTAAATCAAGGAAAAAAGGTTGTATTGCCATGAGCACAATAAAGGTCAATTTTGCATAGGTAAGGTAGAAAAGTCCGACTCCTCCTAAGAGTATGAAAACAATTCTTATTATAGACGTCTCGCACTGTTCACGTTTTAAAATTATTTAATTTTGTCATACGGTCTTAACCTGCTACTGCTCATGTCACCAAACAGAAAATATAATGAAGAACTAACTGTAAAAATAGCACAAGCATGTGAGCATCGCTCTGAAAGAAGATAAGTATGTAAATCAGTCACTCAATCATAGTTGGAAAGCTTTAAATAGACATTGTTACACATTAATGTGTTACGTTATAAAACCGGGTTACATATGGAAATGAGGGTATGAATCACGTATTGCCATAGGGAGTTGTATTTGTGCATAGAATGATTTCCATGGCTCAAATGTATCTATATTATAAAATTACTAGTCGTTTATAAATTAATATTTTCTACCTACAATAATATTTTAAAATTTTACACTAAACTTGTTTAAAATAAAACCAATAGAATAAAAATGTAAAGCGAGTTTTATTTCGTCGGGTTTGAAACCATTGATCTGTCTGTTAGAAGGTTGTAGCTATAGAACTAAGTTAATTGAAGCTATATATTACAAGTAGCTAATTATAGCAAATGTTTTGCTTGCGTGATTTGCAACATAAAAAAAAATAAGACACCAGTTCTAAAGAAATACACGAAGCAAAATAGCCGATATTAAGCTATTTAATCTAATCACTAATTCTTAATCCACAGTGTTAAACTTATTCCTTGATTTTTGTATTTATTAATAATAAAATTGTTGTATAACTATATTATATTATATTATTAGGATAAAACAACGTTATCCGTCACAAATTATATAGCGTTTTAATATTTTCAGTTGAAGTTTCATCATTTACCACCAAAAGAGGTAATATTAAAACAGCTACGATCAATCAAACTAATGCTTTGATGATTGATGTGTTTATCAAATAAATCGATATGTGTGCTTTCTATTCATTATGTGGCACAAGCGCTCTTAAATACATTGTTCTACTTTAAGTACTGGAAATACATAACTGTGTATCGGTATATTCTTGTTCAAGTTGCCACTAAGTTTTGGGTTTAATATATGTATTGAAATAAATAAAAACTTTTGCAATTTACATTTAAAAAAATATTGAATTGTATCTCGGTAATTAAAATGTTATAAGAAATATCAGATGTAATAAACTTAGGTAATGGTGAATCATTAGAAAGGAGAATTCTGATGTACACGAGAGGGCAGAGATCTTATTTTATAATATCATCGCTTCCAAGGGAACAAGCGAATTAGGTCTCCGGGAACATGTTACCTTCTTTAATCATTACCTAAGAATAATTTCCCTTATTTAATGTCACGTGGTTGAACTGTTATTTTCTAATTCTTGTGGAAATATAATAAAAAAAACTATTTCATTTCTTCAATGTGATCTAAGTGTCAGTTTCACCATAGTTATTTTCTTAGCTTCCGACAATTTGAAATTGCTCCTAAAATGTAAGAACAACAGCACGACAGCCAAGTCTACAAGAAAACATGATAAGCTTTACAAAAATCCAGAAGGAGTTAGTTGTTTAATGAACTTAGTTTTTGTCAAAGTTTATAATCAAATACGTAATATGGTTCTTTAAAGAATCTTATTGAAGTAGAATATAACAGACCGGTTAATATACAGATCAGAATGATTCTAGACTTTTAGAAAAGGTATTTAAATACATTTTAAATTTATCCAAGGTAAATTAATTTGCCATAAAACGGAAAAAATGGGTGAACAATATAGAAATGAGAATTAGTCCAAACCTCACATTCAGGACAGTACTACTAATAGCATAATAATCTAAAAAACTTTCTCATTCTAAATTTCACTCAAAGTGATATATTTTTTCAATTTAGAAAATTAATAATTATAATCATGTTTCATACCCAAACTTAGTCCAGCTGAAGTTCATCACTGAGGACGAATCTCATGGTTATCTTTACATTTTAGAAAATAATTAGTATACAGCTTATTCTTAGTAATAGAGATAGCAAAGACAAAAGTACTGTATAACTTTTATTACAGATTGCGCCAGCGACGAATATAAAACATCTAATCCTTTGTAACTACTGAAGTTTACCACACACATACTAGTATCATTAGTTTACTGTGACGTGGTGTATACTATGCTTCTAATTTGTGTAATGTTAAGGAAGATCATTCATGAAATAATTAATACATTTAATGCTTTTTCATTACATAAGATAACAAAATGGGGGCTAGTATTGAGTAAAGTGAGGGGAGTATGTCCTAATAAACAAGCATACAAGGCTCCTGGCACTCTGCACTATAGTAATTGAGGAAGAAAAATTCTTCAATGTTTAAATGCCATTGAATCTTAGAATTTATGTAATGAAAGACGGATGTAGTTTTCCACAAGTCAATTGACCATTGCTTTAATCTGACAATTTTTTAAATTATTAATCTTACAAAATATTTTGCAATATATATATATAAGAACATTTTAATTCACTATTATGTAAAAACTAGCGCAATTTATCTATATTCTAGAAGTGCTAGTCAATATACCAATGTAGGCGAAGTAAAATATGACAAGCATTTAATCATATCTGTTCAACATTTAGTACATTATTCAACTCTTGGTAGATTCTTCAATTGCCTACATTATTAGCTCACTGCAATACTATAAGTTATATAAGTTTAGTTTTGAGAGGCAGTGAACTGCAAATTTGGTAGTGTATTTTTTTACATATACAAAAACAAACAATATTCATGTAAAAGCTCTATGAAAAAAATAGGCCAATTTTATTCTCTTTAATGTTCTGATATAATATAATGTAATTTTAGACAGAAATGTTAAGTCATGTGATAACGTGGCACAACCTTTCAGGCAGTTGTACTCTGCAGCTTGTAATACAGTATGCATTGTAAGTCACATGTACTCACCGGAGCTTACAGATTCATTAACTTTCGTTATGTTCGGTTAGTATCATGAATGTGTGGGAACCTGATTATGACAGGAACTATACAAATTCAAATCCAAGGATGCTTTTCGAAGAAGGCATGAGTCCTGAGGAAAACTCGCTAAATTGGAGCAGGTGGTTTGCAGTCGGAATGAAAATGAGGACCGATGAGTTTAAGTCTTGGTAGATGGGTGGCAATTTCGTAAGTCTGCCTCATTTCCGGGCAAACTTTCGAGATGGATTGAGAGTGGAAGCAAAATAGAGACAAGTTAATCTGTTGCAGTAGATTAGTTGAATTGCACACCAATACGTTTAACAGTACCCAAAATTAATATTTCTTATTTTTACTATTTACATATATCTTTACCGTCCTAAAGTGTAATTGAGGAACTATTTTGTTAAGTATACAATATACCGTTTGAAATGAGTATGTTTTATATGCTTTTGTTACAAAATAATTATTAGCATTATTGAAATGACTTGAAAGAGGAAGATATAACATTTGAAAAAGTTTTATAGCAAAATCTGTTTTACAAAGCCATCAAATTTTACTACGGAAATAGATATCTAAGCAATGCTTATTTTATTGACATAAAATGAACATTTTACTTTTGCCTTCATTATAAACATTTTCCTACTGAGGATTTAATCCAAGCAGTAACAATCATCATAAGGTCTTATACAAAGTCATCAAAATTGTGTATAAATTGCCTTGAATAGTTTAGAAACATAAACTAATATTATAAAATAATAAACTAATAAATAATAATAGTATTTTCATTATCAAATAATAAACAAATGAATATATACACTTTACAAAATATTACTTACTGTTATTATTAATGAATAAATTATAATACAATAATTGATTATCCAACATACGTCTAAAAAAAGTTAAATCCTAAAATCTTATTAGCAAACTGATTAACCAAGTTAGTTGTTTAAAAATTTAAGGGTATTTAAGTAGTAGTATAAAAAACCTAAAACTGCATTATTTCAGGCTAGAAAGAATATGGCTGTACAGTTTAGGTCCAAATCATTAAAAAGCTCTCCTCACCACTTCATGTTCCATTCTACGCGACTTAACGTAGCAGGTAGCTATAACGGGTGCCACACTGTGAGATCTACTTACAAGACTGCAATTGCTTGCTCAGGTACTGCGGTTCCTTGTGTTAGGTCCATGTGAACTGGATTGCATTGGCAGAAACTAGACAGAATATCGGTCAGGGAATACATTATGAAATCCTTTCAAGTTGAACATCAAGCATATAAACAAGTTTTGAATTTTTCTTGATTTAATCTATATTACCTGGCTAGAATCAATAGCCATGAGCAGGGCAACAGTAGTAAACCGGATAAAACCATCAACCATATATGCTGAAGCTTAGCAAAATACGGCATCAGACTTATAAATACGCACAGCCCTTTTAGTCTGTTCAGATCTCGCTGCATAACATGAGTGACGTGATAAGAGAATTAAAGGCTGCCATCAAGCAAGAAGCCGAGAGTCTTGACCTGGTCAACACTGATAAACCTTCACCGATTCCCACACTTCTGTTATCAAGTACTGCACCGGATTGTGAAGGATAAAGTGAAAGGAAGTGCAATTGCTTAAATTCAACTTCAGGCCACTGCCGAAAGACGATTTACAAATGTTTTTTGAGTCAGAATTCATATGAGTATTATACCATCTCACTACCTCCGGAAGTGAAATAGTATCACAGGACAAAGTAGAAGACGCTGTACAATCTTATAAAATAAAGTAGTCTCTCGAACCAGTCGATACGGCACAGTTTCATCTACTGAACTGTGTAGCTCTAAGTATCCAGCAGTCTCGATCCACAGTTATGATACTCAGTATCGTTCTAGATGTTTCCAAAATGTAGCTATCTTGAAACTATGCATTATGAAATAATGGGAATTTATGGAAAAAATTAAAATTTGTCATTTCTAGTATGTGACCAGAGTTCTGCAGGTACAAGGATCTTGCATGTCTCAGTACGGTAACACCAACTCGCGAGTAAAGATATTTGCGTTTGTCGAGCGATCAATGTGTTTATAGATGGCGCAGGCAGGGAACTTAATACAAAATGAAACTTGTCACTTAAACACTAGATGCTAAGCCAATTAATAGATGCCATACAATTTTCACTATGATATTAACAAATGTATCTATAGAACTTAATTTGAAATAGAAAACATTATTCATAACTGTGTACCATATCGTATAAATAAAAATGATTCACACATCATTGTTAAGCGGTATATTGAAAACAACTAGACCAATATGGTCAATTATGTTACATAATTTTTAATTAAGACCCGAAGAAGATTTATTTTAATACATAGATTAAAATAGTGTCTTAAAATATTTTAGAAATTATAAAATATCGCAGTACCTTTAATGCATAATACGAATTTAACTTAATCTAAAACCTTTCAGTGACAGTTCGAAAAATTGGCTGGGACATCTGTTTACATATAACCTTTATAAATATCAAGTATACATTGCTTCATTAGTAGCATATTTATTTATTTGTTACACGGTAAACACCATTTTATATACATCTATGCAAAGTCTGATGGCCAATAGGAACAATACAGAACAATTAATTTGTGCGTGTGAATATTGAATCAATTCAACATCTAAACTAAGAATAATAAATAACGTATGAGATAAATTAAAATACTTTGTAGCGCAACAAGGAGGCAAAAAATAGCTAATGACGACATAAAAGAGAGAAATAATATCAATAAACAAAATAAATAAAAAGAGCATAACAATAGATAAGTTATTCCAAATATACTGCAAGTATACTGCAAATTTAATATTAAAGACAAATTTAATACCTTTCACTTATGTTTGCGCTAGTATGAATTTAAAATTTCTAATTCATTGTGAATACTATATAAACACTGTTATGAAAAACAACCTTAATGAAGAAAGCTCTGAATGGTTGCACATAAGGTACATAAAACTGAATGCCTTCCTTTATATTGTGATATGCCACTTTTTATAGTAGCTAAGCACCACCATAGGCCTAATGCAGGCGTTCTCTCCAACATCCCTGGCGGAGATGAAGAAGCTATACTATTGGGCCTACGAGGTTGGTGAATATATGAAGTCTAATTACACGGAACCGGTGGAGACCTCCAGGTGGTCTGAAATGATTCAGACTCCAGGTGGTGAGACTCCGGATTATTATTATTTTATCAGTTAACAGGTTTATGCATGGGACGCGCAGCAGAAGGAGATGGGGGAGCCGACGGTTCTGCATCAAATTCAGAAGCTAACTGCCAAGAAAAAGAAGAAAGAAGAAGTGGAACTGGCGGTGGGGCGGATAAAAATAGTCTTAAGGTTTTATATCAAGTAACGGACAGTAATTGATAAAAATTGGTGTGTCTGGATGCCTGTGCAATTAGATCGAACTGGTGCTAATGAAATGGTTTGTTTATATACATATAATATAAATATATATATATTTATATACATATAAATATATATATATATACTATATATGTATACATATATATATATATATATATATATATATATATATATATATATATATGTAACATACAATCAGCAATAAAATAGTGAGTGAATATCTTTTGTAATAAATTAATTGCTTAATGAACAACTATCATGAAATATTAACTCGAAAGCTATTTAAATCTGGTAGCTGCATAACTACAGCGGAAATGTCATGAAGTATTTTTTTACTATTGAATTTGTTGTCATCTATTTCAATAAACACAGTTCATTTGGTTTACAGAATTATGTAAATGTACAAACTACTTCATTAGCACCAGTTCGATCTAATTGCACAAGCATTCAGACACACAAATTTTTTATCATTTACTGACCGTTACTTGCTGTTTTGAACGCTTGTTTTAAAATCTAAGTTCATTTCCTACTTAGTAAACGCCTTTGTTGTGCAATTTTTACAGAGCTCTATGATATTTTTTTCAAACTTAAGTTCTACTAAAGGAGCATATTACTTCAACAGAAATGGTTATGAGCATCAGAGGTTAAATAAACTTATGGCTGACTCTTATATAATTGAGCTGTAAGAGAATGTCTGGCTCGAATTAATTATACTCGGATATCAGTCTCCAATGCTGAGTTTTCCTTGTTCTAACGGCAAAAAAAAAACTATTTCCTGCCCTTGTAATCTACATGCTATATAACGTTTTTCCACTGTCATAGTTTAGTTTGCTTTGTTGTCTGACGAAGAAAAACATATATGATGTGTTAATAAATATGACTGAAAAGAATACGTCGGTCACAAAGACTTAATTCTAACCGTTGAAAAATTCCTTAAGCTACTGTAAAAGTGCCATCTATTCAGGAAATAATGAGAGAAAGTTTAAAGTGTTTTTTTTATAAATTGGGCCATAAATGGAATGCAATAGCTAGAAAACAGGAAAAATCTGATTGAAAAAAATATGTAAACCTTTCGCATGAGGTTAATACCACACAAAGGTGGGAATAGGATATAAAAACTTAAGACTATTTTTATCCGCCTAACCGCCGTTCCACTCTTCTTCTAAGATTTCTTCTTTTTCTTGGCAGTTAGCTTCTGGCAATAAAAAACTACTATATATATATATAGTAAGGGCTCTGTGGTGTAATGGTAGCAAACTCACCCGGCAAGTGAGACATCCGGGTTCGAGTCCCGGCGGAGCAAGTACTTTTTGTGATTCAATGTTTATTGAATTACACACACACACACACACACACACACACAAACACGTGTGTGTATATATATATATATATATATATATATATATATATATATATATTATATATATAGAGCATTAATATTATAATGATAATGCTGGAATTTACACGTATACATTATGTGTCCTTTTTTATTATGAATTGTTAACATATTATCAAACGTTGTACCCTTCAGATCTCAGTATTTTGTTGCTTATTTTCCATCTCATAATGTAATTAATATTAGAATAATCTAGTGTTGGCTATGAATCATGACTTGGGTATACCTATGATTCAAAGGATATTAAAATGCTATTTATTTCTATCTACTAATTCTATTATAGCTATCGCTTCATATGAACCATTAAACTTATACAGGAAGTATAATATGATAATAGGTCATTGGCCTCGATATATGTTTAACAACACAACGTTGCGAGAATTGAAATCTAACCTCTTCATGATTTAAAACCATAGTTAGTTTATTACGAAATAAATAAAATAAATACAAAAAATAGGAGAAAAATGGTTGCAACTTACATGAAATCAGCTTCATTTCCAGACAGGAAAAAATGAATCCAGGTGCTGTCATTGCGCATGATGGTAGTCACGTACACGGAAACTTAAGAACAGTGTCACAATTTACACCTGCGCAGGCAAATATGGGAGTACTTCTCTTGCATTTTATCTGAATTAAGCTGCTTATCCGCGATATAAGATACATGTTGAGAGAGGGTTGATCTGTAATCATCCCTTTACTATCCTCATTAGATACTGCAAGAAATCTGATGTACAGTATCTATATATATATATACATTAAATTGTATAAATGGCAATAGCCTTATTTAATTTCAATAAACATTGAATCGCAAAAAGTACTTGCTCCGCCGGGAGTCGAACCCGGATCTCTCACTTGCCGGGTGAATGTGCTACCATTACACCACAGAGCGCTCACTTTTTCCGATTCAATTATTTTGTATTTGGCCGTATCTGTCACATATGCGTTTAAATAAGCAAACTAACATATGATCGGAAGACCAAATACCTGTCAAACGACTTTTTATTTACATTAAATTGTATAAATGGCAAGATCTTTGTTGTTACAACTCTCTTTGCTATTCTGCTCTTGTCTCATCAGTTCTACTTTGAATGTTCTCAGGCTTAAAATTCAGAATATGTTTTCTTTTACAACCAATGTACCTATCAAATAAGTTGAAAGAAGTAACATTGCTAGCTATACAAGTTTACTAAGAGTCTTTTAAATGTTCTTAATAGTTAATATGGTTATTATTATTGGGATATAACAATTTAAAAACTAATTAGTTAATACAATTAGATATGCGTAATGATTTCGGTTTATTCTTATGCAGGATACCTCAAGAACTGAGTAATATATGAGATATTGCATCAAGCATATTTCTTTTCATGTAAAACTGAGTTCGATGATCTTGCATGTCACTTGTGATTTATGAGTGACCACGATGGCAACGAGCGAACCACTGAATAAATAAACAAGGTAAGTACAAAAGTATGAAATTTTCACATGTGATACAGTAACAAATATATCCTAATCAAAATATTAGCATTATACTTAACATTTTGCTTGCTAATTCACCAAAACCTGTGACAAACGTACTCTTATTATGTTTTTAAATTTTATTTATCGATGATCAGACTTAAAGTTATGCGTTTAAATTATTGGTCACTAATGAAATTGAAGCTCCATGCTTTCTTGGAATATTTCTAAAATACCTGAAAATTTACTAATATATTGCTGTTATACCACCACGAATTTTACATATGCTTTTGGAACTAAGCAAGTGATGGTTTGAAAATAATGGTTGTTGGTAGTTTACTACTCTCGTACAGCACAATGTGCCAAATAATGTACTGAGTAGGTTGATCATTCTGTATAAATTTTCTTATGCTGACAAAGATTGTAATATTATTATTAGTTTTGCCATTAGGTTAAGGCAAAAAAATAATATCAAAGAACGTAATAACGTAATCAAAGATGATACTAAGTCTGTTTCTAAATGTCTTTGATATTAATTAATATTGGTCTTTATATATATATATATATATATATATATATATATATATATATATATATATTGTAAAAACGTTAGTTATTTAAAAACTATATAAGAACGTATTAAGATATACATTATATAACTTATTAATGAAAATAATAAAACAAACAATAGTCTAACCTATATTTCATTCAGTTCCTCTCTCCTTAAGGGGAGCGGGAAAGGCCTATCTCGCCAATGTTAAATTTGCCATCTTTAGGTACACTTTTCTTCAAAAGTTGTAAAGCTATGACTTTCAAATTTTAGGGCTATATTTACCAACTCTTTTTGTGTTGACAGACCCAATTTTACACCTGCTAATCAAATATTACCTTAAAAAATCATTTTTTCATAGAACACTAAAAAAATTAAACATTTTTACAAAACATAAATTTTTTATTACAAAACTAGTAATGTGAGATTAATAAAAATGGGTCTAAATATTACTTATACCCCAACAATGATGTGTAAAAAATTTCAGGTATGTAGGTTAATTATTTACAGAGATAAGTGTACCTTTGTTTAATAAAATGCAACTTTCGGCAAATTGCGACTGAACTCAATAAACTAAAAGGCATACAATATCTACCTTAAAATAGGCCAGCTCCATATTTGGGATCATCTGTTTCCTCTTCATGGTCTTCCTCCATGAGCCGCCTTTTTCTTCTTGCTTGTCTAGCCTCCTTCGTGATACTTTCAGCCGCTTTCTCACTTTTACGCTGTCTCAAAATATCCATCTCCCGCAAAGTTTTGACGGATTTTTCACACAAACTCAGTCCAAGTCTTTTGTAGAGGTCCAGTTTGCTGCTGTGGCCTTCATTGAATGATATTACCGCATCATATACGCCCAACTTCAGTGTATCGAGTCTCACAAATACCCTCTTCGGAACTTTAGCCCATACAATATTATTAAAACTTTCATTAGGGTTTTGGGTGTGCCCGTGCAAACATTTCTTCAACAGCTCTGTTTGTGTAAGTGCCTTGTAAATATCTTTAATTTTCACCATAACATCATAGGGCAAACTGTCTTTGTGTTTGTAAGTCTTTCCCTCAGCTTTGGCTTTATTAAAACCGCACCATGAATCCTCACCCACAGGACACAATCCGTGCTGTGGATTATCATCCGTTGAAAGTTTATGGAAAAAGGTTGCCCAGATGTTTTTCTTCATTTCTTCAACACTGTTTACTCCTCTTCTTATGGCTAGGCCATAATAAGTCTGTAACTTATCAATTTGGGTGTCAGTAAGTCTTTTTTTTTTCCTCCAAGCACTTTTCCGTCTGCAAGTTTTTGGCTTTTGGTTTTCCGCTTCAGTTCACGTAAACGCGTCCCCATACGCTTTTGTATGTGCCCAATGCATTCCAATTTCTCAATCTCGACATCATCCCCATACGGTTTAGATTCTTTCACAATCTGGAAACCCTTACTATCACCATCACCAAGGTACTTTGTATATTTTACATTTCGTGTCACAGAATTCTTGAATACTTCAAGAGCACCCGCTACCTCCATTCCTCCCGAGCTTCCATCATAGTTCTTAGTACACTCATGTTCCCCAGGTTTTGTCATGGTACATGTCTGACAGTATTTAGACAAAATAGATACATCCAACACTTTCCCTGTATCGAAGCTGGTCACACTCACTAGTCCATTTAGAGATTTGAATCCGCGTCGCTGCCATGAACCGTCAATCGCAACTGCAAGCTCGGTACACCCATCATTTACCTGCACTGCTTCCATTGTAGCCTTCATCATAGTATCTTCGGCACAAGATTTGAGTGCTGTCTGTAGAGTCTTGTGGTATTTAGCATATTTTTGTGGGGGCTTAGGTAGGTCTAGTAAAACACAAAATTGGTTTTCCGGCAGTTGGCCCTTTCCCAATAGTTCGCATAGCGTAAACAAATTTTACGTTGAGATCATACAGTTTTTCATCATTTGAAAGATTTGAGTTTTTGAATTTTTGGAATTCTGAGCATGCTGTACATTCTAACTTAGTTGATAATACTAACCCAGAGTTCTCAGAGTCATCATAACACACAATAAGTTCGATTGTGTCTGTTGAATCACAATACTTACATTTAACAAATTTTTTTATTGCACAAGACAATAAGTGGACATCAAAAATACAATTTCCTGCTCCAGAAGATTGAAATGTTTCATAGCTATCAAAGGACAACTTCTTTGCAGAAGATACTTTAGTAGAACTACTCCCAAGTTCTTTGTTAGGTGTTTCTTGAGTTCCTGACAAAGTTTCTGAACCTACCAATGTAGGCCTAGGCCTACTGTACTGGTTACCTACATGATGTTTACTCTTGGTTTTATAACTCAATTGTTTCCTTGGCATCGCGAGTTCCACTAAACAAACAAATATGTTTCGAAAAATAACACAACAATTCACCAAATCAGTGTCTTCTTTGAACAAAATACAAAATGTAAAACAAGAAACAAGTTTACATGTTCGGTATTGTGAAAGGAACCAAAACAACAGACGACAGCTGACGGATAAACTGATGTTTAGTCAACTGTCACTATGACCAACTACACAAACAAAAATGCAGAGTATAAAACCAATGGTACTATACTAAATGCCAGGAGTATACTAGCTACACTATTGACGTTGCTCAGAGAAAAAACTCTGTGTCTTGATATATTGTTTTAATTTTTTCAAGGGCTTATACGTAAGTTACAGTGATGACAATTATATCATTTTAAAGAGAATGAAATGGAGTATAATAATTTTAAAAAAACTAAAAATGTGTAAAAAAAATTTTCCCCGGTCTGGCTCCCCTTAACACAACCGTTATTTCATTTCCTGTTACTCCTTTATTAACTCCTAAATAACATAAAAAATAGTATCTATTATATTTATAATGAATATACTAATATATATATATATATATATATATATATATATATATATATATATATATATATATGTATAAAACAATAGCAGGAACATATCTGCAACAAAAATAGTTAATACTGCTAGGCTAACCTTTCACACATATACCGGGTATAGTTTATAGAAAATTATTACGTGGGATAATACATTTTAAATTTTACAATTTGTATTCCATCTATTTGCATTATCACAGGGTAGTTAATATCTTTAAATTAGGTTATCTCACGTATTGGTCAATTGATCAGTAATGCTATAATAAGATACAACAGGTTCACAAGCCACCACTAAACAATCTATATGAATAATTCAAACGTTTTTAATACTAGTTCATTGAAAAAATGATCAATCAACTGATCTGTCTCCATCATTCCAGGTTGGTCAATATCGTTAGCTTAAATTTTTACAGACAGATAACGAGATAATGTCATCACGGCTGTGGTAAGAAATAAATCCCGCTCTTCTACAAATTGACCACCAACCAATGTATCTCCATAACTTAAGGTTTGTTAATATGGTTAGTTAATTTGTTACAGACTTATTAAGGAGTAATATCATCATGGCTATGATAAGATATACATCTCTCCCTTTTTTACAAATTGACCACCAACCACTTTATCTCCATCATTCCTCGTTTAATATTATAGTTAGCTTAAATTATGACACACAGATTGAGTAATACCGTCAGTACAGGTATGGTAATAGATAAATCATTTCCACTATACAACGTGACTACCAACCAATGTACATGTATCATGAAGCAGTGGTTAATTTTGTTAGCTTTGAGTATCAGATACATATTGAGCAATGTCTTTAGTATGATTATAATTAAAGACACATCTCTCCCAGCTCCACAAAAAGACCAACAATGACTTCTTTTCTATATCCCAGATTGGTATATTTTGCTAGCCTAGACTGTCATACAAGGTTGGTAACTGATTTTATTACGGCTATGGAAATAGATACATCAATTCAAGCTCTACAGAAAGACCAATAATCTATTCATCCCCATTATCCCAGATTGGTTTATATTGCTAGCTTAGACCATCATAGACGGATTGGGTGGTAATGTCAGTTAAGCTATGGTAATAGATACACCATCGCAGTTCTATCGAATGACCCCTAATTAATCATCCTAGATTGATTATAATGGTTAGCCAAGACTCTCACACACAGATTGGGCGAAGATGTCAGTACGGCTTTGGTAATATGTGCATCTCACTAAGTTCAACAAATTTACCACCAACCAATTCATCTTCATCATTCCAGCTGTGTGACGTCCTGAAATTGTTACTAGTATACGATCTAATGCATGAAACTGACGGTCGTGTGATCAACCTATTTACCAAAGAATTACATAATTAAAAAAAGGCTTTTTTATTACACAGAATATGCTTAAGTCCAAGGAAAGGACTACAAGACATCCCATTGAATGCTCACTATTTCGTGTATTTAAAAATGCACAGGACAGGTTATAAAAACATGATATTGTCCTACGAGCATCCCTGGTAAAACCCAGGTTTGTGCAGGAAACCTTAACTGACACCACCCATAAAGCACACGAATTTATACTACTGGACTGATGCAGATGAAACCTAGCAAGTTTAGTTACAGAAGGTGCATTTCTTCTTACGGATATCAATAACTACTTCTAATTTCCGGTAAAATGTAAATATCATAGAATATAAAGTTTTCTAAGTATATGCTTTGATTTTAATTGAAGGTTTAAACGCCCTCACGTCCTATAAGAGGTTTAGTAGTCTTTTTGGTACACGGTTATGACTCGTATACTTTTTTTCTAGGAATGAATTATTATAAATGAATTATTATTATTCATTATTATTATAAATTATGTCTGTTACAGTTAAAATGAATTTTATGTTAGTTTTCTGAATAAAATAAAATAAATATTTAAACAACTTTTGTTTATAGTATGTTATTATTCTTGTATTGCTGTATTATTTATGTGTATGATAAATACAGCAATAAATAAGATTAAATTGTATGGGGAACATGACACCCATTCACAACGCGTTCCCAGGTCCCAGGTCAAGGCGGATGATGACAGATGTGGTTCCCTCGAAGGGTCATGGCTTGCTGGCTATTAGAGACATGTGGCGGGGCGCTGCGCTCCAGATGACACTTCCCACACTCCCCCTCTCTACTAGAGCGATGGCTGTAGTCATGGCGGATGGTGACAGATGTGGTTCCCTCGGAGGGTCTTGGCGCGATGGCGGATAGTGACATGTGGTGGTGGTCTGGAAAGTGGGGGACACTAAGTGACGGTAGCGATGGCCGATGGTGACATGGCGGCGGTCCGTCAGATGGAGAGTGGATGCATTCCAAGAGAGCGGTGTGGTTGATTGCATCACCTCGTGCTATAAATAGTCGTGCATTCCGGGGAGGCTCGATATAGCAGCTGCAGCTGTCGGCTCGTTATATATATATATATAGATGCCAGGTGGATTGATGTGGGCGATGATATAAAAAGAGCACCACAACCTCTGTGCTGTAGCATTCTTGTTTTGGCTGCTTTTCGCATAGGTAATATTTCTCTCTCTCTCTTGTTGTCTAACAAATACTCGCCTGCAAGCTGTATAAATACCACGGTTTCGTTAACCGGTATAGAATTGCGTTTAGTCCCAAAATAATTTAATAACATATCAGTTTTACAGAACTAAGCATTCCGAATTCCATTATGTCGGTAAGTAATGTAGAGCCTGTACATATTGTAAACACCAATGAAACTTACGTCAGAAAGTTCAGGTTGTACGGCATGAAAACTACGTTCAAGTTTAACAGACCCCTTGTCGGTACGACCGAGTTAGATTGGATCAAGCGAGGGTTTGAAGAAGTTGTAGAACGTATGAAGGTTAACGCTTTAGACACAGACTATCTAGGTTTCACACTGACCAGTTTAAATTTCAAAAATAAAGAACCGGGGCTATGTAGCCTTTAGACCAGCCGCTGACGTAACACTTGATATATTATGGCAGATATTTGGTGGGATAGTGCAGAGTAATGACGAATCCATTACGTCTAGTGACACATTCCAGGTGACCTGTACTGTTGTCAGCCTTTCTATCGGTAGAGGTAGAAATAGACCCGGTAAGTACAACAACTATAGCGAAGAATGCAAAAATCGAAAGGGTATTGTCATTGTAGAAAATAAAGACAATCTATGTTTACCCAGAGCTCTAGTCGTAGGCAAAGCCCATGTAAAGAAGGATCCGGAGTATAAAGCTATACGTCAAGACAGACGTCAGAGGCAAACACTAAAAGCTCAAAAATTAATGGCAAAAGCTCGAGTTAATATAGCTGAAGAAGAAGGGGGTGGAATAGCAGAACTCGAAAAATTTCAAGACCACTTAAAGAAATACAAGATAACAGTTTATAGTTATAATACAAAAGGCCGTGATGTATACTTTAGTGGAAATAATAATGACGCATTGTACAATATCAACTTGTTGTTCCACGACGGTCACTACAATGTAATTACCAACTTGACCGCAGCTTTTTCATGTCATTTTTACTGTGAAGCCTGCCATGTGCCGTATTAACATAAAGGAGAACACAGATGCTCAACAATTTGCTCTGCTTGTAGCACAATCTCACCCCCCTGCAAGCTCGAGCATTCAGGAATAACTTGTCTGAGTGTAATCGTCACTTTTAAAACCAGCGCTGCTTCATTGCTCATCAAAGTGACCTATGTAGAAACGTCAAAATGTGTCTAGACTGCGGTAAACTCATAAACAAAAGACTAAGGAAAACACGCCACGAATGCGGTGAGGTGTATTGCAGCGTTTGCGCTGCTTTCAAACCCCTAAACCACCAATGTTATATGCGTCAAAATAAAGCTTTCGCTAAAACCGACAATTTTTTATACATATTCTTTCACTTGGAGACTCGTCAGGATGATTGCCTCGAGAGTGACCCCAACGTCAAGGTACACAAAGTTAATTTGTGTGTCTCTGAACAGTATTGTAACCGGTGCATACACAGCAACGAGTCTTGTGACAACTGCGTGCAGCGTAGAAAAATCTTTGAACAAGACTTCCGCATCTCTTTAATACACTCGCGAACCAGAACTACACAGGACCTATACCTGCAAAAGAGTACTACTATCCTGATTCAATGTTTGAGAAAAGCAACAAGGACTTTGAAAAGTGGCACAACGAGCAGGTATGCAATAACTATGTATTTGACTTCCAGAAGGAATTAATTGAATATTGTATATCTGATGTTGACATCTTGGCTAAAGCTTGTATTAAATTTAGATCACTCTTTATATCTGAATGCAATGTTGACCCATTTTTAGAGGCTGTCACTATAGCTAGTGCGTGTAACCTGGCATTTAGACGTAATTTCTTGAAGCCAGAGACAATAGGCATAATACCGAAGAAAGGATACAGGTTGGTGGATACCCAGTCGTCTGCTGCACTCCAGTGGTTAGCTTATGAGGAAGAGCAGCGGGGTGTGAGGATCCAGCATGCTGGTCGAGAGCGGGAGGTTAAAATCGAAGGGATGAAGGTGGACGGCTTTGATGGGGCGCGAATATATGAGTTTCAAGGTTGCTACTACCACGGATGCCCAAAGTGCTTTCCGTACAAAAGAGAAGAGCCTCTGAAAGAAGACTCATCTGACACCCTTGAATTGAGATACGAGAGGACAAAAGCCAAAATGGAAAAACTCTCTCGAACCCCCTACGAACTAGTAGAGATGTGGCAATGCGGATTTAACAATCTGAAAATAGATCGAGATTTAACACATTTAGAAAATCATCCCGTGTTGACAGCCTTACCGCTCAATCCCCGAGACGCCTTCTTTGGAGGAAGGACGGGAAATGCAATGACATACCACAGGTGTACGGAAGATGAGCAAATACACTACGTAGACGTATGTTCCCTCTATCCCTACGTCTGTAAACACGGTAAATATCCGAAATCGCATCCTACCATTTATCTTGGTGACACAGAGTGCAGGGAAAGGGGAATGCAAGCTGAGGGTCTGCTAAAGTGCAAAGTGCTTCCTCTAAAAGATCTGTACCACCCAGTGCTTCCAGCTCGAATGAATGACAAATTAATGTTCGTACTGTGCAATTTTTGCGGCGAAGAGCTCAACAGCGGAGAATGTCAACATAGCGACGACGAAAGGGCGTTGATTGGCACATGGACGATGGATGAAATACGCAGAGCAGTTGAAAAAAGCTACAAAGTTGTCGAAATGTACGAGTTGTGGGAGTACAAGATGGCCACCTTCGAAGAAGGTGGACTGTTCACTGAATTTATAGATAAATTCTTAAAGATAAAACAAGAAGCATCTGGCTATCCCTCCTGGTGCGTCACAGATGAGGATAGAGAGAGGTATGTTCAAGACTACTTCGAGCACGAAGGAATCAGACTAGATCCAGTTAAAATAGAGAAAAACGAAGGTCTCCGTTCTCTCGCAAAACTGATGCTTAACTCGTTTTGGGGCAAGTTTGGGCAAAGGGGAAAAACCAAACAAAGACTCTCATCACAAGGGATCCTGAAGAACTCTTTAGACTATGCACGGACTCATGAGTTATCGTCAACAGAATACAGGAAGTCAGTGAAGACGTTGTTCTGGTCAGTTGGCAACATCTAGAGGAGTTTGGCGAATCATTAAGTACGTTAAAAGTTGTCCTAGCAGCCTACACTACAAGCCAAGCCCGATTAAAGCTTTACGATCACCTGGAAGCACTGGGTAAACAAGTATTGTACTACGATACAGATAGCGTTGTGTACGTATACAAAAATGGTTTCTACAGAGTAAATACCGGTGACTATCTAGGGCAGATGACAGACGAGCTGGCTAAAGACTACGGTCCCGGTTCATATATTATCGAATTCGTTTCCGGTGGTCCAAAGACGTACGCTTACCGTGTTTTTTCTACAAACAAAAATGATTTTGTATGTGTCTGCAAAATTAAGGGTCTGACTCTTAACTTGAAAACTTCGAAAAATTTTAATTTTGAAAAACTTAAAGAAATGGTTCTTAGTGAAACCTGGGTAACGCTTGATATTGAAGACAACAGAATTAGGAGAAACAAAGTCTAGACCGATAGTGACCGTCAAAGAAACAAAGGTTTTCAAAATTACTGGCCCAAAAACGCAAGCGTGAAGGTGAATATGGTACTTTACCGTACGGTTATTGTAAAAAAATCTAAAACCAGCTAGAGTTGGAATCTTCAGCTGTCTAAAGGAGGTATTTGGTGAACTAGAGACGGAAAAAATTATCACAGTGAAATATAGTGATCTGTTAATGATAACCGGAGACAACAATAAAGATAACTCACCCTTTTTGGAAGTCTAGTAGCCGTTATCCTAGTACTCTCTCCAGCCGTTCCAGCCACCACCACCACTCAAATCGAATTCGTCTTCTTCTTCTTCTTCTTGTGTCGAATATCCACTCTCGGATTCTGAATCCTGAATCAAAAACTCCCATCCGCTACTAACACTACCCCAGGAAACTGTTGAAGAGATGAATGAGGACGATCTCGAAAGGGGACACGGTGGTGGTGATGGAGCCGACAACAGGTCAATAACACTTAAATATAAAGAAGTGTTATAATTACTGATATCATCTTAACCGAGTCGGTGCGAACACAGTACTGAGTGAGAAGACCCACAATTATGAACACCAGCAACTGCATATGGTCACCACAATTGTACATGTGTTCACGTCAGTATATGTTCCCAAATCATTGTTTCAGCCTGCAGTCGTATCTCGACTCGCAGTCTCCAGAATATGCAAGAGTTTTGCCCATGGACACGTATTTAAGACCCTGCTGAATCCAAACCTTACCCAAGCTCTGCAGTGTAAAAACTGCATCCTAATCGTTCTCAGCTACTACTTCCACGAGGTAAATAAAGTAATTCAAACCGTTGAGCTTTTCCAAATTCTAATGTAATCTCCTGTCACGCTATCCAGTACTTCACTATCGGTCATGTTCCGTACCTGATTGAAGGTGTAAATGTGATGAAATACCCTTGTAACACGGTAGCAACCGTGGTGCAAGGAAGGGAGGTGGGAAATCAGCTGCCCGCCACTGCATACAGCGTTGGATGGGGCTGTATGGGTATTTCCGGTCGACTTGTTTACAGTCTATATGTTGATTGTGAACAACCGAAACGGCAATACTAGGGGGATAAATCGGAGGCATGAACTAGCGTCTTTTGGAGCATGCTACGGTCTACAGCGATGGAGGGGCTGTAGAATTTGGGGGTTAAATATAAAAGTCCTGCCACATTCTTCTCATTTTCAAAATGGAGAGACGTCAAGCAATAGCTAATGAGCTACATAGGCCAGTTCGTCTTAATTTCAGGAGACGAAGTGTCACTCTAAAAGGTAAGGACGATCTTTACCAGGCAGATCTCGTGGAGATGATACCGTACGCCGGTGAAAACAAGGGGATGAAGTATATACTGACAATGATAAACTGTCTGACAAAATTCGCAATAGCTGTACTGTTAAAAAGTAAAGCAGCAGTGGAGGTAGCTAAAGCGCTAGAAACCCATTCTACAAAAACACAAGATGAAGAACTTCCAGACTGATCAGGGTAAAGAATGGTTCAACGGTCACATTAATAAATTGATGATGCATTACGGGATCAATCACTTTAATACATATTCCGAACTCAAGGCTAGCATAGTTGAACGCCTCAATCGAACATTAAAAGAGAAAATGTGGAAAATATTCACTGCTCGAGGTAGTTACGAATGGCTTAGTCTTTTGCCGAAAATAGTTAAGGGTTACAATGCTACTATTCACAGAACCATCGGTATGAAACCGAAAGATGTACGACAAAAACATGTGAAAACCATTCTGGAGCGCATAAATCGTGCAAAAAAACCCAGAGAACAAGAACGCCTAAAGGCCAAATTTAGCGTGAACGATAAAGTGAGAATAAGTAAGTACAAACGTGTTTTTGAAAAAGGTTATTTACCTAATTGGACAAATGAAATATTTACAGTGTACGCTGTAAAACCGACAAATCCCAAGACTTATATCCTGCAAGACTCACAAGGAACCATCTTGTAAGGTGGATTTTATGAGCCTGAACTGGCCAAGGCGAACACGGGGAAACGTTTTATTTAATTGAAAAAGTGTTGAGAAGAGAGAAAGACAAGGTACTAGTTAGATGGGCAGGATTTGATAAAACAAGTGACACATGGGTTGACAGAAAGGACATTCTTTGAGAGAGAGAGAGAGAGAGAGAGAGAGAGACAATTGACAATTGACAATTCGTTTATTTTACCTGCCCTGGCTTAGACCATAGGTCCACTCTTCCGCGAGAGAGAGAGAGAGAGAGAGAGAGAGAGAGCGGTGACTATATTTAAATTTAGACATTCCTGTGATGCATTCAGTATATGTTGCAATGCGTGTAGTAAAACAATCCGTGGAGCTTCCCGTGTCTAATTTTGATCGGTTTGTTACTGGGGGAGGTGACATGACCAAAATAGGTAGTAAGCACGGTCCCCTGCTGCCAAACTCGATACGATGTATTATTGCCGGACCTTCCAACTGTGGCAAAACTAACGTGCTGTTCAACCTCTTGTTTGATCCCAATGGATTGGTTTATGAGAACATATACGTTTTTTCTAAATCACTGTATCAGTCTAAATATAAATCCCTTGCAAAGGTGTTACCTAAAGAAATCGGGTACTTTCCATCGGACGATAACAGCACTGTGATAAACCCTAGTGACGCCAAAAAAAACTCAATTATGGTGTTTGATGACATGGCGTGTGAAAAGCATGACAACATTAGAGCCTATTTCACTATGGGCAGACACAACAATATTGATGTGTTCTATCTCGGTCAGACCTACAGTCGTATTCCTAAGCAGTTGATACGTGATAACACTAATTTTATAATTATCTTTAAGCAGGACGATATGAATCTGAGACATGTTTACGCCGATCACGTCAATACAGATATGCCTTTCGACTCATTTAAAAAGGTGTGCGCCAAACCTTGGAACGACAGTAACCACGGGTTTCTAGTCATTGACAAAAACCGTGACATTTATAAAGGGCGGTACCGTATTGGAGTTGACACTTTTCTTGAGTCACTATGAGTGCGCGGATCTATTATTACAATGATATTGGAAAATATACAGGCGTCAATAGCGACGGAGTCAGGAGACCGGTAAAAGTCCGCTCGAATCTCTGTACATGGTATTATGAGGATAAGAAAGGATTTTGCGGGAACTATTGCAGTAGACGTGGTAAACACGGTGATGCTTATAACAGGAGGTGTTGGCGTCACAAGACACAGGGTGTCTACAGTCGCAGTTTACCACCGATAGTATTGTTAATGATTTCGTCGGACGAGCGTATATACAACCGCGAAAAAATGGATATCGTTCATCGTCGAATGTCAGGAGAGGGGTGTTCCAATAGAATTAGTAATTTACCACGAAGACATGCTAAACGGTACTGTGCGTGAACCCATGAACTTATTGTCTCGGTTCAGACCATTTCCAGACCTATTTGGCAAACCGATATTGAAACTTAGTAACGCTGACGGTAGTTTAAACTTTACTCAGATATACTTGAGAATGTTGAAGTATGGGTGTAGTATTCCTTACGCAGCCAAGTGTATAGTGTTAACGGGTCGCAGCATTCCGATTAGATCACCTGTAACACTGTACAGACGCACGCTACGTTCACAGTGTTACATAGACGTTAGCTACAACGTACACTACGGGCCAACTCCCGGTAGTATACAGGGAAAACGGGGGAAGACGTGTGCTGCAGTGAATAACTTATGTCAAGGACTGTACACAACAGAGTTCATAAGGCGTGCTCTACCCACGGTACCTTTGGAGTGTGAAAAATTCGGTCTCTCTCTAGTAGCGGGATCCGGTGAGTACAGAATAACACGACCAGAACTATTTAGTAGTTGGCACGAATTTACCGGTGCAAACTCAGATGAGTTTCTGCTCCTAAATTCGTACCTATTGCACGATACTGACGTGGAAAGACCTATTCAGGATCTGAAGAGGTATATGGGAGAAAACGATAGCGAACGACCAGTACACTGTTGCTGAAATACCCCAATGACGAGGCTGTATAAAAAAGGACTTTTATCTTCAAAGACCTATCACGACGTGAACGTATTCCTAGATTCAGTCGTGAAAGTGACAGATACTATTCTGGCCTATCACTGACTGTCCTCAGGTGTTTCACTTAAAGAAGTGATTCGTTACATTAGAAAACACAAGAAGCGGGCATTATTTTTCAGACAGGTAGAACTACCATGAAGAGACTAGAGTGCAGATTGATCGATACTTCTCATTATTTGCATATGAGGAAATCCTATATAAATAAACAGATAACAGACTGTGGGTTCAGTGTCAATCATGACGCGAAACAAAAAGCAGCTTATGACGGAGATATCAAAATTAAAGAAAACTATAAAACAAAAGTATAATCGGTTTAAGCGGGGTGAATTGGAGTCCGAGGAGATGTTTGAAAAGCAATACCAGCCGTTGATCCAGGAATTGCGTGACACCAAGGAGACACGCACTTTACACACCGATGTCAAGAAGGAAATCAAGAAAGAGGAAGATTATGCAGATGATGACGATGATGAAAACTCAGAGTTTCTACCGAATGTATTTTCTTCGCCTAATCTTCCCCATTTAAAACCATCGGTCTCCACTAGACTTGATTCTGGAGCAGAAGAAGTGTTTGAGACAGACGACCAAGGTGATGGTGGAAACAGCGAAATTACAAAAATGCTTTCAACACCTACGGGTCTACAGACGGCGTCCCAATATGTCGCTGACAGCTTTGCTCATCCGTTGACCAGAAAGTACATGCAAGAGCTTATGAAGGATTTGGGGTGGGCGTTCATCTAAAAATTGACCATCTTTACGGTCCTCGTTACGAAAAAAATACTTTAATGGTTGGCAATAAGGAATTGTAGTTTGATGAGGTCGGTAGTATTCGAATAGATGATGTGGCGTATAAGCCACAAGAGGGTCTGTACGAGTTTGATTTTCAAGCGAATACCGGATGATGAAATCTACAATGACGAAAACAAAATCGCTTACAAAGATATACTGAAGAAAACTAGCGCTCATAAAAGAAACTATAACCCAAATGGAGTTATCAATCGCAACACGTCGCTAAAGTATAAGTATGTAATTTCAGACTTATTTCCAAAAGTAGTTAAGGGTTCTGGAGCTGACAGGAAAGCTCATAGTGTGACTAAATCACTATCAGATCCCGATACGGGTTTACTGGAACGATCCAAATGAGTTGTGCGACCGTCGTAGGCTGTTTGGTGGCATCCGCTGAAGCTGGAAAACACGAACCACAAGAACGAGATTATAAATATCATTGAAGAATTGAAAGAATCAAAGACTATATCAGGTGATGGTAACGCGAGGATTCAGATCATTGATGAGATGACCGTCAATTTAGTTTTGGTCAGAGTTTTCTTCACAATCTCTGAAGAAGCAAGACATCCAGAGAGTTATGAATACTGTAAACAAAAAGCTAAAGAAAGATGTAAGAAGACTGTACTCTCAAATTTCAACCCTTCAAAATCAAGCGCTTATTCAGCAGGATCAAATAAACAGCTTACAAAATACAAATGAAGAAGGTATAAGACGTCTAGCAGTTCAACTATTTCACTGGATCAACAAGATACACACTACCGTACCTCCAGCTCGCTTCCACGGCGTCTTAGATGTTGATGAAAACACATATATTGACTGGGATAAGATATTTATAAAGAGCAATGTGCAGGAGGAGTCTTCATCACTTGTAAAATGAGTGTGGACAAGTTTGGACGACGCTTCAAGCGTACAAAGGCTAAACAAGGTCAGAAAGGCAAGGGATTCAATGTGACTACCGAAGGTGACTATGACGTGCAGAGAAAACGTCTGAGAAATCTAGGGAACCCTGAAGATGAACTAGGCGCTGTTTTAATCTACAGACGTTGATCAGTAAGTTAGGAGCTCTGCAAACCGAAATGATTACTTTAACCGACAAGTTAAACAGCTTGAAAGTTTCACAAGAAAATTCTATGAAACTTTTAGCGGTTCAATTGTTCCATTGGATCAATAGAGTTACACAGTACCGTAGCTGTTGGTAGGTTTCAAGCACACTTTAACGTTGATGCACATACATATATCGACTGGGATTAGATATTTATAAAGAGTAAAATTCGTGACTCGTCATCAATTGCACAATGAGTGTTGACAAGTTTGGACGGCGATCCAGGCAGTTTGTAAAAGGCGGGTTAAGAGGACCGAAAGGAGATGGATTCAAGCTGACGACCCGAAGGTGACTACGACATTAACGGGAAGCGGCTAAGACATGTAAAAAGTCCAGAAGATGATCTCGACGCCGTAAATCTACAAACGCTGACCCAGTAAATCGGTGATAATCGGGAAAGATGGAATTGACTGTCGGAAACAGAGATTGAGCAATATAAGTAAAGCTACAAGACCATACGACGCTCTACCACTCGCTCAACTGGCCGAACACATACCGTCAAAAGATTTAAAGGATAAATCTTACAAGTTTCATCGCTTTAGATTACATCAAATTGGGGAGCCTAAACAAAACGATTACGCGTTAAACACTCGATTACTTCAAAAATAACACTATCAAAATAGCAGGATGGTTGGGAGCTTGGAAACAAAAGGCTAAAGCTAGTGGCCGATCCTGTCGAGCTTCGTGACGCTGTGACGCTCAACTATTTCAACGCAAACACAGTTACAAAGAAGCAAGACGGTTGGGAGTTTGCAAACAGAAAGTTAGGGTTAGTTGCAGACCCTACCGAAATGCAAGATGCTGTGACAATGAACTATCTCGTTCGTGTCTTAAGTGAAGTGTTTTACAGTTTCTATATACGTCTCGCTCCTCCTGGTGATAGTGTTAGATCGATCACTAAAGACCAGTGGATTCGTTCAAACGTTGTTGATCCGTTTTTCTTAAACTCCAAAACGAAAATTAATGAGATCGGAAGACTAATTATATAAACTGTGATTGCAAGCCATACACTGCAGTCTGGTTTTGGTCACGGCGCGGATAAAATGGCAAAGCGGAAGGGGTCGCCCGTCAGCCAAAAGCGAACCATCGGAGGAGCAGGAGGTATTATCTCTAGTGTTATTAACAAGGCGATTGACCTTCTAACTTTTGAAGCACACATCCCGAAATATTTTTTCTGCGGACCAGGCACCTTCTTGAAAAAAAGAATCGCTAGGGGTGAGAAGGGGGTAAATTTATTGGATGAAGCTTGCCGTATACACGATATAGCTTACGATAAATACAGTGACTCGGAGCATCGCAATCAAGCAGACAGAGTTGGCAAAGCGGGCTTGGGATAGAGTAAAAGCGTCAGACGCGACTTTAGGTGAAAGAGCAGCTGCTTTAAGCGGTAACTGGTGCGATGAAAGCTAAAACGGCTTTCGGAGGTGGAAAGAGACGAAGCAAAGTTGTTAAGAAGAGAGGAAAGACGAAAGGTAGGGGCCTTTACCTAAAACCGTATCCAAAGAGGGGGGCTGGTGTTAGAAAAAAGAAGAGGAGTTGTTGTAAAAAAAATCTCGATCCCGATAAGACCGTTGACAAATTTCGAGTTGATCCACTACGCTAAACAACTAAGCATCTCCAATTTTAGAGGGGTGTTTTTGCGTGACACGTTACCTCAAACAGGGCCTAGAAAATACGAGTCAGCTATAGTTAATCTGGACTCAAGTTACGGTGACGGCACTGATTGGGTTTGCTACAGAAAACGCCGGCATAATGTGAGCTATTTTGACAGTTTCGGAAATCTTCGCCCTCCTTGGGAACTCATATACTATTTCGGACCCACCGCTGACATACAGTATAATTATCAAAGTCGTCAGGGGTTTGATTCAGTTGTATGTGGACATCTGTGCTTAGAGTTTCTCAGCGGAAAGAATGTTTTGCCTGAGCGGGAAAGGTTCAAGAATAACTTGTGACGTATTTCCTCCATACGACACCGGTGATGGCGATTACGTAATTGGGTTGATAGATCTGAACACATTCAATTCCATTCCCAATATTGAAAAGAATGTAAACGATAAATTTTATTACGGAAACCATGATGAAAGTGATAACGTTTGAGGAGGGTTCTTACGAAGTAGAAGATATTGCGAATTATATACAGGAGAGACTACCAGATGGGATTCACAGTCCGCTTGAATGCAAATAACAATACTCTTAAGACCGAGATTAAAAGCAACGTGCAGATTGATTTCAGCAAGAAAGGCACAACTGCATCGATATTGGGCTTCAGCAAAAAGGTGCTGCAAGCTAATAAAGTACACACTTAAGACCTGCCTGTGAATATTCTCAAGGTGAACAGCATAAGAGTTGAGTGCAACGTTGTTCGCGGGGTCGTTTGATAACTGTGTAGAGAGTCACGTTATTCACGAGTTCTTTCCACAAGTAGAGCCGGGGTATAAAATAGTCGAGACACCTGGTACAGTGATTTATTTACCACTCAACGTTCAGAAGGTACACACCATAACTGTCGAGCTTAAAGATCAAGACAAACAATCCTGTGAATCTCAGAGGTGAAACGTTATCTTTGAGGTTGCATATAAAGAAAGTGGGTGCTCATGGGTCTATTATTTAAGGAGGGTGTGAACATAATTAAGGTCATTAGACCGCCGCGCCTGATGGTGGTAACTTCTGCTAACGCAAATTTTTTGCGCTCTCTTGGCTTTAAAGTTAACACCGGCGCAATTCCTGAAAATGCTCGATATATAGAGTCCCGCTGAGTACAATGAAATCATTACCGGACTGGAATATCACACACGTAATCCGTATGCTTCAACCACGTTTATTAATAACGATGAAATACGGATACCAATCAGTTATCAGGACTTAATAACAGCTCCTTTCGAAAGTACACTACACGTTATGGGTACAGTAAGCGGTAAGAAAGCAGACGGTAAACAACAGATGCTAAAGTGTCTTTGGTTAACAATGCGATCGCTTTTCTCTTTGATGATATCCGATACGAGATTGGCGGTGTGGAAATTGATCGGACAAAGAATTTAGGTATAGCCAGTTCGTTAAAAAATATATTATCAGCTCGTGCAGAAGACGAAAAGAATCTGGAAATGCATGCTGGTTCGGCCCCGGTGGAAAGAGAGAAATGGACAAATTCTCGTTTTCTGTACCTTTAAGATTGTTGTTGGGATTCGCAGAGGATTACAAGCGAATAATTGTGAATGTAAAACAAGAGTTGATACTGCTGCGGTCGGCGACAGATGCCAACGCTATTATTAGCGAGGATGCGGTGACCCACACGTTGAAGATCACCAATCTGTACTGGCGGGTGCCTCACATCTCTGCCTCGTCTAGTTGAAAAAAATACTCCAATACATATACCGTTTAGATCGTGGGAGTTGCACGAATACCCTGTACTGCCGCAAACCGAACGTCAATCATGGACTATAAAAACCTCTTCTCAATTGGAGAAACCACGATACGTGATTGTAGCTTTCCAGACAGAAAGGAAAAACAACTTAAAGAAAGACATGGTCATGTTTTGGACAGTTGTAAGCTATCGAACATCCGTCTGTATTTAAATACACAATATTTCCCTTATGACAACATTCACGGGAGACGCAGCTATATTCTACGAAATGTTTGTAAGATTTCAAAACTCCTATTATGGCGATTTAGGTGGTCGTCGGTGGCCTGACGTCAGTCTGGACACGTTTAAAAATAAAACACCTCTGTATGTGATTGATTGTTCAACGCCAAAATGATTCGGTCAAGTCTGGACCTGTCGATGTGCGGATAGAATTTGAGGCTACGGAAGCGTTCAAGGCCAACACCACAGCCTACTGTCTACTGCTTCATGACTCGTATTTCGTTTACACAATGCTCAAGAGCAACGGTAAAGAAGATGATGTAACGTGAATAAAACACGAATGAAATTACAGAATCTTTCAGTTTTCAAATTGAACGCCACAATTGAAGGTTCACGGAAGATAAATATCGGTCCTTGATTTGGTCGGTGAAATCCGTAGACTAATCCAGAATCACCAGTTAACAACAATGAAACGAACGAGTGACGGCTACATTGCATTATTGCGAATGTGCATATACCACACAGGATTGTCAAGATGTACCAGACACTTGTGTATGTGTAATGATTGACAGGCGGAAAGATGAAATATTCAGACTGTTAAATGAAATTTACGATAACACTGTGCAAAACGACGACGATGTCATAGAAGATGATAGTGACTATACGGTATCCTCTATAGAAGAGGGAGAGGGGGAGAAGGAGGAGATATGTAATTGTATAAGTCAGTGGACTAATACGTCAGGTACTTAAAGGTTTGCTCAAAGTGTACAGAGTCATTCGTGATCATGGAGCGAAAGAGTGAAGACATACAGCCCCGATCTTTACTTAAAAATTAATTTGAAAGTAACGTTGTTGATCCCCGTACAGTGTTAAGCACCGAAACATCCTTGAATTTTCCCAAAAATTTCCCTTATTGCCATCACCCTTTTTACTACATTTTGTAAAGTTTCAAAACCTTTAGGGATTAGGTTTTTTTTCCAACCTTTTCCCCTTTTAAAAATAAAACCATTCGGGAGGGTTATAGTTTTCCCACCAAAATTGATCATTTCAATTTTGGACCTTCGTGTTCCAAAAGAATTTTACTATAAAAGGTTAAGAAAAACCTTGCGTGTTAAACCGTTTTTTCACACTTTAAAAAATAAAAAGTATTAAGTGAATAAACAGGAAGGGAAATTGGGGGGGAATCTAAGTTTCTTTTTAAGAAATTGAAGGTTAGAAAATAAAACCTTGGGTGTTAACCAAGTTTTAAAACCACTTAAAAATAAAAAATTAAAATACTTATTATGGAGAGGAATAAACCCGGTTAGTAAGCTTTTTTACAGAATACAAAATTATATATAACAGCTTAAAATGTAAAATTATTATTTTATGTCGATTAAATAGGTTGGAAAAAGAAACGTTCTAAATAGAAGTCCCCTTAGTCGGTTTTATTTATGAGGGGGGAAATGTAGAAGAAATTTTGGGCAGACAATTAATTTAAAAGGTTTGCAATTAAATACTGAATGAGGTAGAATAGCACTAACCGGGGCTCTTCTTTCTTGTGTTGGAAGAGGGTAGGTGGGGAAAACCCGGGAAATTAAGGTTAAATTTTTAATCTAAAATAAACCCTTAAAAAAGTCCCGGATAGCAAATTTTTATTATTTGAATCCTGATTTTAAACTTTTTGTGGGATGGTGAGAGGACAATGGTGGTTTGGGGTGGGGAAGTATTTTTTTTAAACAAGATTTTTTTAATTATTTTTAAAATTTTGGTCTTTGGAACGAACGGGTTTCTAATTTCTTTTTTTAAGCGAAATGGAGAAAATATGGTGGTACCGGGATTTGACAATGGTTCAATGGACTGATGCCGGGGAAAACCAAAAAAAAACTTTCTTTCCAGTGAGGGGCGTTGACCAACTTTGCTATAGTTTGATTCAAATAACGTTGGGGTTTTAAATCTTTGGATATCTTTTCTGGAGAAGGCGTAACGGACTAAAGCAAAATTTACAATTTACGTTATGCCTAGGTTTACACCCAAAACTTTGAACGTTTTATTCCAAGTCTAAAACAGTGGGCAAATCCCAAGAAAAGGCCCTTTGTTAATCAAGTTTTAAACAACATAAAAAGCTTTTTATAAAAGAATTTAAGTAAAAACCTTGAAGGGAAAAATATTTAAATATTTGCAGAAATTAAAAAAAATGAAAATCTTTGGTAAAAAAATAAAGAGAAGAAAAAAATTTTACGGGGTGTCAGCATCTAACCATTTAAACTAAAAATTAAAAAACCCGGGGACACCGAAAGGTAATTTTGCTTTTCCTAACTTCCTAGTTTGCATGTCAAATAGTAATTTTTCCCAGTGGAAAGGAACGAATCGATTTTGCCCCTTTAGAAATAATGGCGGTAAATTTTAAAGGTTAAAATGCATTTTTAAAAAAAATTGGGAAATTTGAAAAAACATTCCCAGAACAGTGTTTACTTTAATTCATGAAAATTACTCAAAGGATAGTTTCTGCTACCACTTGCTGTGGCCCCCATCCGAATTTTTAGTTTTGGGGGTTACAAAGGGCTTTTAAAAAAACGTTTCTTTTTTAATTTTTTTTGGAAATTAATTTTCGTTTGACATAAAAATTTTTCGTTTTTTAAAGAAATTTGGACCTGTTTTAAAAGTGCTTCGAACTTTTAGAAAATGTACCAAATTTGAATTATGGTTTAAATAAGCTACCTTCTTTAAACATTTTAACAATTTTTAAACATTGGATTTTTACAACATTGTAACCAACTTTATTAAAGTTTTCTTGGGCCATAGTAGATTATTAGGTGTGAAGGTGAATTTTGTAAAAACCCCAGAAAAAATTTGAACCCCCTAAAAACTTCAACCAGAAACAAAGGTTTTTGAAGTGTTAATATCCATGAAGGTTTCCCAAAAGGGGTTTTGGGGAAAATTTGTGAGAAGACTAAAACCCGCAAATGGACTTCCTATGTGTTTCCAACTCACCGATATATGAAAATTTTAGTACGAATTCCACGGTACAACGCCCTTAAAGGTAATTTTTTCCTTTCCTGAATTTTTAAAAGGGCCTTAACCGATTATTGTTAAGTTTTGGAATTTTAAAGAATATGTTAATTTGCAACGCACCCGAAAACATAAAATCACCAAAATTTAATAAATTTAACCAAAAATTCAGTTTCCAATTCAAAACAAGGGTTAAAAAAAACAATCGATGTTGGTGATAAACAGGACACCAAAAATGTGTACTTTTGCCTGCTGGTTAAAAAGGGGGAAGAAATATTGGGTTTTTTCAACTAAAAAAGTTTAAGTTTTTAAATTTTAATCTTTCAGCGGACAAAGAAAAATAAAAAAGGCAGTTTTTGTAAACGGTTTGGTTTAAAAAAAAGTCAAGTCAAAAAATGTAAAAATGAACCTTTTCCTAAAACCGCTGGGTTTGTTAGCCCCCAACCCTTACTGATTTAAAGATGTCTTTATTTTTTTTTCTTTCTATAGGTCTAAGTATGGTAGTGATTTTTTCCTATAAAAACCTGGTCGAAGAAGGGAACAAAATTATTAATTTTAAAGAAAAAAAATACCTTTAACAAATTAGGATTTTTTTATAAAAAATTGTTTGTTTTAAACCTTTGCCTTTTCCCTTTCTTTTCGAGCCCAAGCCGGTTAAATTTTAGAGTCATTAAACATAGAAAATTTAAATGGGATTTTTTAAATTGTAAAGTAAAATTTACCTTTTTTTTGAAAAGGTATTTTAAATTGACCCTTTTTAATGTGGAAACAGTTTTTTTGGGGTTTAAATTGTCCGTAAACCATGTCACTTAACTTAAAATTAACAGTGTTTCTTCGAATTTAAAGAAAAGATCAAAACCCGATTTCAGGAGCCAAAGATAATTTTTACATTTTGGGAATGAAAAAAAAAGTTATTTTGCCTCAAAAAAGAATTAAGTTTTATTTTAAAACCGAGCGGTTTTTAAATTTAAGGATAGTTTAGCTTAGGTTCATTCCTAAAAACAATTCTTTGGTTACAAAGGAAAAGGATCAACCCAAAAAAGTTTTGGAGGAAAGGGTCTGTAAACTGGGGGGTGTTCCAAATGATTACCGTAGGGAAAAACTTGGTAACCCCTCCCGTCTAAAGCCAATTTTTAATTTTGGGGTTTTAAAAGGCCAATATCGGACCCGGATTTTTCTGGGGTAAAAAGTTTAACTTAACTTAAACCCCGGGGGGGTATCTAGCCGAACCATTGTATCTGGAAACCAGGGGTTTACCTGTAATTTTAATTTTGGGGGTTTTTTTAAATTTTGAATAGCCCACCCCCTTTTTTTATTACTGTCTTACCTTGTGTTAGGAAAAGTTTTTTAAAGGGAAACTTACTGATCATGAATGTATCGTTTACGAAAGGGAAAGAGGAGGAATTCCCATGGAACGCGCAAAACCAACAATGTAAGCCATTTTTTGGATCCGGGGAAGGGAGTTTTTTACTTGATCCCAAAAATGTTTTCAGCCTCCTGAGGGAAATTAGAGGTAAAAGGGAGCGATCCCATTTGTGTACAAGCCTGAACATGGTGGGGAAAAGGTTCTTTTTAATGGCCTTTTTATCACAAAATCTAAATAAACCGCCGCAATTGTGAAAAAAAAAACGATTTTTAAAATTTATTTTTGTTTACGAAAGGGGGGGAACCTTTTTTTAAAACATATTTTAAAAAAAAGGTCCAAACCAAAGGAAATACTTTTTGGGGAACAACAGAAAAGCGGTTTTTGGTTTCAAATATTTTTCCCACGGAGCCTAAATCTTTGGTTACAATTGAAATGATCAATTTCCAAAAAATTTTTTTTCCCTGATGCAGTTTTCCTTGTCGGAGGATTTTCCTATGGTTCCGTTTAAACTAAATGAAAACCCTTCTAAACGAATAAACAGTATTTTAACCGAAATCGGACCAGAATTTAACCTGGGGGGCTAAAAGTTGGTACATCCAAAACCCCGCCCGGGGAAATCGTTATTTTGGGATTTGTTTCTAAAGAGGGTTACTTTGATGTATTGACCTTTAGTAAGGTTTGTAAATATTGAATTGCCCCCCCAAACCACCAGTCCCCTTTGGCCCCATGTTTGGATACTAGGAATGAGTGAATGATTGAAAAATTTTTTACAAAGGGGAAAAGGGCCGGTTCCAAGTGTAAACGAGAAAAGCTCATTTTTGGTTCCCTCGGAGCCTGGTAAATCAGTTTTTTTTATTGATGCTTTTTTATTTTTCCCTTTCTAAAAATAGAAAAAAACCTTAAAGGTTAAAAAAGGGGCGTAATTTGTGTTAAAAAACCCTATAAACCCTAAAATGTTACTTTCTTAATTATCTAATACACAAAATTTTCCGAGGAATAATGGGTTCTTTTTCCCGGAAAAAAGTCCCGGACAAAACTACTGTAAAATTTTAAACCGATAAAAAAATCTGTTTAATTTTTAAAATTTAAAAAAGTTTCAAAAACCCTTTTGTTTTAAGTTCTTAAATTTTAAAGTTTCCCTTTTTTTAAATTAATAAATTTTATAAAAACAAATAAAATAAAACTTTTGAAAAATTTAAAAAATTTACTAAAATCTGTGGATAAACAATTAAACTTGGAATAATGAATTTAGACAATATTAAAAAGGGGTTTGTAAATTAGTTTAAACCCTTAAATTTTAAAATAGAAAATTTTGGTGAAATTTTCAGTTTTTTGGGAAACAAAGAAGATTGTTTTAAAAAAAATGTAACCACTGTTAAATTGTATAAATTTATATTTACAACACACAGTAAATTTTTTAGGTAAAAAAAATAAAAATATTGATAAAAACTTTTTGTATAAAATTATTTCATTTAATAAACTTTGAAAAACCACGCCCCTCAAAACCAACAACCTTTTGCCAAAACTGTTTGACCTTTAAAAAAAGCGTTAGACATTTAAAGAGAATGTAAAGGGATTCCAAAGTAAAGTTTGATTACCTAAAATTTATTACCGAAAAATGTATTTTCAAGTCAATATCTAAGTTTTAAAAGTTGGTTAAACTGTTGATTATATTTTTTTAAAACTATTTGATTTTTTTTAAAAAATGAAATTAAGTGTTTTAAAGTTTATCAAAAAAAATTAAAAATTATAATTAAAAGTTACTTTAATTAATTAAGGTTGTAAAATATGTTTTTTAATAACCCCCAAATTAGGTATTTTAGCTTTATCCTTGAGTATTTTTCCTTTTTATTGGGATTAAAGTTTTTAAAAAATTTGTTTTTAATTAATTTTATTATGACTACGTAAATGTTTTTTTCCGGTTTGGGAAAAGAAGAATCGAATAGGTGAAGAAAATTTTATTGTTGGAAATAAATAATTTAAATCTAAAAGAAATAATTATGAATAGCACTTTATCAAAAGAAAACTTTTTAACCAAGGTTAGGAAATTTTTTGTGTAAATTAAAAAAACGGATTTCCGTTTAAATTTTGGAAAAAAAAATAAAAGTTTATTTAAATTAAATAATTTTTTTATCCAGAATTAATTAACTGCTAAAAAAGTTTGGGGTTTTTTCATTCATTCATTATTGTTCTGAAGGGAATAATAAAAGTAGCTATTTGAAAAAAAAATTTAAAATTTTCAGATTGCCCAAAAATCATAAATGAAATTTTTTAAGAGCTTATTTTTAGTTTTTAAAACCAATTTATGAGACTGCCTTTCCTTTGAAATTTTATTTAATTGGTCTTGTTAAATAAAGCGGTTTAAATTAAAATTAATCCATTAGGTTGAAAATTGATTTTTCACATTTTTAAAATGAGAATTTTAATAGTCTAATATTAAAATCTTTCCAAAAATACCCAATAATTATTTTAAAATTTGAAAAAGTAATGATTGATATTTTTTAACACAATTTTAACTACAATTGTTTAATTTTTAAAAATTTTAATATTTTTAAATTTTAATTTTAAAGAAAAATTTAAGGTGTAAAAAAAAGATTTATTTCAAATTTTATGCAACTTGTGTTTTTCCAATAAGACAATTTTCCCCCATGAAATTTGGGGTTAAAATGATTTTTAACTTATTATTAAAATTTAATCACTTTTTTCCCAGTTGTATGTATTAAATCAAAAACAAATTTTACTAACATTTTGTAAATTTAATTATTTATTAAATTTCTTGCAAATCCTTTAAATGCCAAATTTAAGGGAAATTCGACGTTTGGGACGGGAAGGAATTTAATTTTAAAATACAATTTTAAGAATTAAAAAAATGGTATTTAAAATTCTTCATATTTTTATGGAAAATATAATAAACAGGAAAATTTTTAACTATCCAACAATTATATAAAAGGGATTTAAATTACAGTTAAAAGATTTGCGGTTTCATTAACGCAAAAGGAAACTAATTTGGTAAATAAAATAAAGGAAAATCCTACTTTGGGGAAAAATCAAGGGTTTTAATTTAAAAAAAGCCAGAAATTCGTTTTTTAAGGACGGTAAAATTTTTAAAAAAAACGAAAAAAATTCCTACAAAATTTGGGGAAAATTAATTTGATTAAATTTTTGTAAAAATTTAAATATTTCTGATTAAATTTTAAAATTTTAAAATTTCAGGTCCAACCAAATTTTGGATACGTTTTATTTTTGTTGTTAATTAAACCTCTAACTTTTACAAGTGTTAAAATTAAATTGTAATAACTTGATTAATACTTTATTTATTTGAATTCCAATTCCCTTGAAATTTTACTTAAAAAATTTTACGAACCCTATTTTGGGTATCGACACTATTCCTTAAAGTAAAAAATTTATTTAAGGAATGGTTTTGTTTTAATCTTTTTTTATTTTAAATTTCTACCCCAATTTTTAACTAGGGTTTGAGCTATAATTTCCCAAGCAATAAGTTTTGATTGGACCCGAATTAAAAAGGGATTTTTTAAATTTTAATTTTGGGGAATTTTTTAAATCTTCTTTCAAAAAAATTTCCTTCCTTGCGGTTAAAATTTCTTAAAATTAAGATTCATTAATAAAAAGATTTTTAATTTTCCTTTAGGAACAATATTACCACAATAAAATTTGAGTATATTATTTTTTCCCGGAAAGTATTAAGTTATGCCTTTGTCCGATTGTTCCCCCACTGTTAAAAATCCCATAGGCATTTAGCCAAAACTTATTTTTACGTTTATTAAAATTTTAATACTCCCTGTGAAAACCTTTTATTAACTTTATATTAAAAGCATGATTAACTTAAAAACGACAGTTTTTTTTTAATTTATTTTAAATCCTGTTAACTAGACTTAACTTCAATTAAATTGAGTAAAATCCTTTAGGGAATATTTATTTTTTATAAAATTTTTTTTGTCAGTTTAAAATTGGTAAATGAGAAAGGACAATTCCTAACTATAGAATAGCAATCGTACCATTGGTCTGAAGAATCGAACCATAACAAATTCCATAGAAATAGAGAAAAAGTTGCATTATGTTTTGCGTAACTGACTTGTTCCGTCAAACAATTATTGGATGAATGGATTTTTACAGCAATAAAATCTCGTTTTGAAGGAGGAGCTGAAGTCTTGAAAAGTGTTAATAAGTCCATTCTCATGACACCTTTCTTTATATATGCAAGAGTTTGAACTCTTTTCAAACCAGTGTTGTCCTCTCTGTTTTAGTTTTGAGAACTCTCTGAAATCTAGAAAGGATTTCTAAACTAAAAAAGATTTTATAAGCTCTGATAGGTTAATGCTCAGCCAGTGAAATTTAACCAACAATATAAATTTTAACTAACTAACAGAGTACTAGAATTTTTTGAGGAGTGCAAACATCTATGATCCCGGGCTAGTGAATGTTAGTAAATGCTAAATGCTTAAACTAAATCGTTTACCTCATAAGTGATGTCAAGGCCTTTGCAGTATAGTGCTGCAGGCTGTATCTATGACATAAGTATGACAAGGAAACCAGCTTTTATCTCGCCCCCCCCCCTCAAAAATTTTATGTCAAAGTATCGGGATTACTGAGTCACGTCACCAATACTATAATTCAATTTCGATAATAATCCAAGTTCTACATGAATATTTTATGAAACAATTTCGAGAAATATTTCCTGTATTACTATAACACAACTTTTTACTGTTTAAATTATATGTTTTCAACTAATATTGTCCTAAGAGTACAGTTTTAATTATAGAGAGACAACTTATTTAAATATAAAATCAAAGTAACGAAAACAGAAGATCTAAAAGTCGTATTGAATTAAATTAATATTAAAAATATTAATAATGCGTCAGTTGTAATGTCCAATCATGCTCTGACCTGTAGAATAAAACGTAAGACGGATTGCTACATATTAGGCATATTTGAAGTGTGTTAAAATCAATGAAAATGTTTCAACGTGGTTTTAAATTAAAAAGTTATATGTAGCTTGTTTTTTTATAAGGTATAATTTAAATAGAATGTAAAGTCCATTTGGACTTTGAATTTGTCCGGACTTACACTCTGCTGTATATAATTTTTAGTACGCTAACGGTGGGTGGATATAGCAGTTAATTATAGCTCCCCAGAGATCTGTCACCAAAGTTAGTAGACTCCAGAGATTTGTACACGATTTTGTATCTGATTTAACCCACGTCCATTATATACTATTTATAATTATCATTATATTAAGTACAATGATAGTTTGCAGCAATCTAGCAAAGTGTGACATCATTATTCTTTAGGTAAATAGAAGGTTTCACTTGAAATATAGTATCCTTGCAATTCATTGACACATTTTTAACTCTTCAATTCTTAGGATGTGAATATTAAAATCAAGCATCCCTTTGCTCATTAAAAGTAGTATTGTGAAACTTATAATACAAAATAATTAAATCTAACAACCAACTTCAGACATATTTGTTTTTATACTGTATTTTCTTCAAAATCCAACAAATATTATGGATATTTATCCATCATATTAAAGGAAAAACGGATAACTAAATGACTGATTTAATTTAAAATTATTATTGGAGTATCCGTTTTCGGTTTTTTTTACGATATTTGTACCAACGTAATATAGTGACAAAATTTCTAATGGAGAATATATCCACAAATCTCCAGAAAATGTATAAATGTATTTATGTTTATTACGCCTAGGAAGTGTTTGAACTTGCTTGAAGAATCAAATTTTACCCCAATAAATAATGTACTCTCTACAGATAGTATTAAAATGTCCATAACATTTATAAAAATACAAAAGATGTCTACAAAACGTAAGGACTACGCCATATTAGCCTATCATGTAGCAGGCTTTGCTGAAGATTCATAAAAATGTATTATTAAGTCTATAACACATAACTATCTCGATATATCGCGTGGATCGAGAAAGACAAGTAAGAAGAACATAAATGATTCAGAATTTTATAAAAAAAATACTGCATTAAAGTAAACATTAGAACTATAAAAACTCTTCTCTACTATTTAAACCTCTAAATTGAAAAAATATAACATTTTAAAACGCCTGAATGTTTCAACGCACGCACAAGCTATTTAATCAACCATCATTGAATTCTATGGTGTCTGTTTGTGTAATGCAGGCAGACACAATTAGTATTTTTGTAGTCTTCCAGGGTGGGGGAGGGGTTGTAAACATGTACTGTCTGTCTGTTTACAGGCATCTTGAAACTTAAATGAGCTATATATTTAAATTGTGCATGTATCCTCATTGTAGCGTGTTACACAACACCTTTTAAACACTGAATTCTTCGCAGATTCGTATGTAGTCTCCACAAGTACTTTATTTACTTTGCTGGATAAATGATTAAAAATATCTCTATATAAAAAATTGCAAAATAATGATTCTTTCTTAACTTCCTTTAACATTTTCTAATTTTAGTAGTAATAGTTATATAATTAAACTCGTGTATCAAAGGTCTTCTCCGCTGATCTCTGGCACCACTAAAACAATTTCAATGAAATTTTACAGATATCAATTATTTGGCACAACATAAAATATGTGATAGTGTTATCTCGAGTAATAAACATACATTGTTTAATTTTGAATTTAAGGTTTTATATACACAAAACGAAACTGCTCTGTGAAAACATAGTTTTTATGACAGTACAATCATGCGTGTGATTCATTTTAACTTCAAATTTAAGTTTGTTTACATTCATAGTCTTGAAAGCATAGAGTAAGGTTGGTAGTAACATGAGTTCTTATATCGACCTTTTCCGAAACCACTGTTTAGCATAGAGTAAGAAAATATCCACATGCAAAACATTAAAATTTGTTACATTAATATACTTTTAATTGTACATTTTAGTAAAAATAATTAGTGCTTGCTCTGTACTGTAATGTTGCTATAAACTACTAAGTTATTATGTTTAAATTTTTACTACATACTTATAACCTTTTTTATAAAACCATTCTTAATTTCACAGAATGTCTGTGTCTGGTGTATGTATATATTTTCCTATCTAGTATATATATATATATATAAATATATATATATATATATATATATATATATATATATATGTAGGAAAACCATGCAAAATAAAGTATGGAGCTCGAAATATAAAGACCAGTATAAATTTATTGCAAAGGTCTTAAATGAGCATTTCTTGAAAGATTTTCCTCTTAGTGGTGACAACAAAACATTTACAAAGGAAATGTGTGTCTAAAACCAGGAGTACTCATACACTTGCAAAACATACGAAACTGCGGGCGAAGCCGTTGCATGGCAAACCGTTGTGTGCAACGGCACACCTCTGGTCATCTAAAGGATCAGCAGGAATGTGTCCTGAAGCAACCACTTTGACTGGAACATTTAACGGAGAAATTGTCCTGTTGCCAACCTATCCCAATGAGACCGTCAGACAGATTCAACTCAACAGTAGATTATTAATTTTTAGTAATTCAACAAATGAAATTATAAAATATAATATAAATTATTATTACATTAAAAATTTTTCTGATAAACTGTTGTAAAATAGTCGACGATCCATTACTAGATTGATATATTTATGTAATTCTATAAAACCACACCTGCATGTGTGCAATAATATTAGTCACAGAATTCAATTCTAGTTCTTATATTTTATGTAAAAGTTTTATTATATTTTTGTGAATATTTTTTCAACATATTTTGTAAGTATTTCAACAATATTAAAAATGTATTAAATATTAAAAAGTTTTTTATTTTTCCAGGGTTATATCTGTTACTTTAGTTACTTAAAAGAAATTCAGTGTGTAACTCCTGTATTATAATATTATCATTATTAAACTGAGCTTTGATCAAGCCCTTGAAGGATTTTAAACATTTAATTTGCCTGTATTTTGCACGGTAACACCGATAAAAATATGCTATACACTTTAAAGTTTGCATAAAAAATTCATTTATATATTTTCAACACCGAGTTTTTTTATGATGTTGCTTGTCACTCTATGGAACTTGGCTGGTGTTAGCGAACAGTTTCACGTTGGTCTTACTCGTTGTAGGAAGGAGAATATATCAGAATAAATAATTCGTAAACAAAACGGAAATACTAGTATATTGTATTTTCATTTGGAAAATAGTAGTATACGTAGCCTATTTTATTAGGTATATTATTGTGATATCTGAAACCTTAGACACGCTGGCGTAGTTTAATCCTACCTCATATTATTATTATCATTCCTATCATGTTCATTAGCAAAAATCAATTATCAATAACTGTATTTTATAAATCTAATGACAGTAACAGTTCAAACTAAAAATAATGTAAATAGATCAGTCGGAATCTTATAAAGCAAGATTCATTCAATATTCAATCAGTCAACGATTGCAGTACAAAACTTGGATAACAAAATATAAAACTCCGATATTTCCATAATCCAGAAAAAACCAAAAACACAAAAAATTTCAAATGAACTTTAAAAATTAAATATATAATATAGCTCGCACATTTCATACTTTATTATTAGTAAACTTATTTCAAATAATTATATCAAGCAATCACTAGCCTCAGCTGATAAATGGGTATTTATATGTAAAATAAATGATAACTTAAAATAAAATTGTACCAAAAAAGTATTATCACTGTTCTCTTAAATTTTCTTGAGTGGTAATTACTTATAAATTTAAACAAAGTCTTACAACGTGTTTGAGAATTATTGTTACGGTGATATATATTAATACTGTATTATATTGTCTTTTTCTTCCGATTTAATACACCCGCTACTTGATTATCAAAATCCATTAATCATATCAGGTATTACGATACCGGGAGATATAGTGTTATAGCTTCCAGCCAGGTTATGAGCTCCTGTTCCTCTCACAGCCTGTCTTACTGTATGTCGTCAGTTTATAATAGGGAGAAATATATAGACGTTTACATTCCAATAAATCCGATTAAAATAATACTTTTGTATTTAATATTATCACTAGAATCTGATATCCTGGAAAATAACTTAATATACACTATTATTTTATATTATATATAATTTTGTTTAGACTTAAATAAATAAATACACTACAAATATTTTAGATAAGAAAATACAACCAAAATACACTATAATAGTCAAATTAAAAATGAAAATTGAAATAAAGTATCAATATAAACTTTCTAAACAACAATGAAATAATAAGGCTGTTATTTTTTAAGAAGAGGCCGAATCTCATTTAAGCCTTATTCTGACCTCTTACGTCACTGACCACTAAGAGGATTTTATCATAAAAATAAGGTTTATATTAAAATAACCATTCTTTAATATAAAGAAATATATGTAAAATAAAGCTAGGAATATCCTTATTCGGTCAAATATTTTTATGCTAAATAAATAATACCGATTTCGAAAAACAATGAACGTCAACAAAGTAGTAATACGCTCTCTAATAAATAGTTATACTTCATAGATATAAACATCCTTTAAAAAAACTACTTCTCTAATGTCCCCCCGATATTTAACATACTACTAATATATTAATGTGTCCAACTTACAGAAAATTCGTGAACTGCTGTTTTTATTAGAGAATTACATTGTATTTTAGCTTATACTTTGAAATTATCTACGAAATATTTACTGCAATATACCTAATTCGTATATTTTGACCTTTACTGATAAAAAGGTTCTACTTGCATTGTTAAATCCTCCGGCCATTATATACTATTGGTGATATAAGCTTTTTTAGACTAACTAAGATTGTTATATCCAAGACTATTACGAGTGCTTCTTATATTTCCGAAGAATGTTAAATTGGTGTTTCCAAAATCAGAAATCATAATAAAAAACTTAAAAATTTACTAAAATTACTAAGGTGTAAACGTATTAAATAAATTTTACGAATTACATTATAAAGTAAATTTCTAGTGACGGGAATAAAAAGATAGTTTCTGGAAATTAAAATACTACATTTGAAATTCACTAAGTGACATTTAGAACTACAGTAGTTATAAAGTGTAGGTTCTGGGACAGGACCTTTGACCCCTATTATCTCTTTGGCGGGGGGTCCTTATCAGTGATAACCTTTGACATTTCCGCATATTTTTAAGATAAGCACGTGCCAGATAACCTTGACCCCAATTAAAAAGCAATTGACCTCAATTAAATAACAATTAGATAAGCCCGCGAGGTCGCTACTATTGTTTACGTTTCGTTATCGGCACGCGCCGGTTCGTATCGCGAATTCTTCACCTCTAGGTCATTGAAGTTGATATTATTGTTTACTTTCATCCCACTTTGGCGGAGAAAAAAACATTAAAATGTCAGAAGAACAAAGAAAAGCTTACAATTTAAGAGTTTTGAGAAATAGGTATCAAATATTCTACGAGAGACGTGAAGGTGAACGAATTCAGAGCTCTTTCGTTTCATCTTCGACTTGGACGTGGGGTGATTCAAAATATTACAAAGCACAGGTTTCACGTCCAACGGATACAAACAACTGCGTACAAGACTCTCAAGTTTCAAGTAGTGGCAGCTAGCTCTAAGGATGAAGATTTGAGACCGGTTACAACTTTTCATAAAACTTATAATTGAGAGTAATAAAAATTTTGTGAAAGATTTACTAGTAAAAAAATAATTTTATAATTTTGTTTTGATGTCTTAATAAAGTTAGAAGAGAGTTTCAGAAGATGATTGGTACAATTCATTCGTAAACTTCAAATTGCAGAGAAAGAAAAAGAGATTGTTGAAGATTTACTAGTTAAACAATTTTTATGTATATATATATATATGTTTAATATAAATATAACTTTTTACTGAGGTATTAATTTTAATTTGTGTTAACATCCCAATAAAGATAGAAGTGTGAAAGATTCAACAGCTCAGAAGATGATTGGTATAATATTCATTATACTAAGCTTTGATATCAATTGACCTGACCTCTGATAAATGTTTTATCTAACAACCAATTTAATTTTAAAGTAAGCGGTATTGTTTGATCCACCGCTAACAGTGATTATGCACCAAAAACATGCTTACAACGTCTGCTCTCCTGATAATATCACATTTTTATTTGTCCTTTATTTACCCTTGTTTACTACATTTTGTCCGACACGTGGTCACCTTAAACCTTTAGAATGATTAAAACTGTAAATTTCTATCAACACGTGTTCGCCTTTAACCTCAAACGTCAGTTTCTGGATGGGTATATAGCGTTCTCCTCTTCAGAGAGTTGATCAAGTTCAATTTTCGACTTCTACTCGTCCGCTTCTCACTTAACAAGTAAGTACAACTATAAAATAGTGTGATAGAAAATGGAAACCTTGCGGTGTTAACACAAGTTTTCTATCACACTTTAAAAATAATAATAAGTACTTAGTTTTATGGAGCAGAGAATGGAAACCTTGCGGTGTTAACGTAAGTTCTCTGTTATTAGTAATTTATTTATTTTAGACCAGTGTGATAGAAAATGGAAACCTTGCGGTGTTAACACAAGTTTTCTATCGCACTTTTAAAATAATAATAAGTACTTAGTTTTATGGAGCAGAGAATGGAAACCTTGCGGTGTTAACGTAAGTTCTCTGTTTAGCTAGACATACATAATTATTATCATAAACAGCTTTTAATTAATGTAAAACTTTTTTTTTTAGTGTCGAAGTCTCAACTAGGGTTCGTGCGTCCTAATTGAAAACGCTTTTCCTCCACATAGAAGCTCACCTTCAGCTGCTGGTTTTGATTTATGTAGTGCCTATGATTATGTAGTACAGAAATTTGGCAGACAATTAATTAAGACAGATATAGCAATTAAACTACCTGAAAACTGTTATGGTAGAATAGCACCTAGATCCGGTTTGGCTCTACATCATTTCATTGATGTTGGAGGCAGGTGTAGTTGACAGGGACTATACGGGGAATGTAGGTGTTTGTACTATTTAATCATTCAAATCAAGACTTTGTTATTAAAAAAAGGAGACAGGATAGCACAACTAATTTGTGAATTAATACTGTATCCTGAGTTATGTGAGCTTTCTGACGTGGGAGAGACCGTGAGAGGATCACATTGGGTTTGGGTCTAGTGGTGTGTGTAGTATTAAAATAATTATAAACTTTTAAGATTTATTTAAGTTAAAATAAAATATTATATTTTTGTTAACTTTTGCAAGCGTTTTAACAGGTTAAACTAATTTTTCTTTTTTTCTTTTAATGCAGAAAATGGAGCAAGCCCATCATGTCATGGAAACCGTGGATTCTGACAATGAATCCATGAGATCTGATGCCGTGGTTGACCAACCAAAGAAAAGCACTTCTTCTTCTTCAAAAGTTGATCAGCTTGATAGTTTTGATTCAAAATTTGTATACGATTGGGTTAAATTCTTTGGATATGTGGGAGAAGGCAGTCAACGGACTAAAAAAATGCGAAAACTTTGAAAAACAACTTTGACGCTATGGCCCTAGTGTTTGACTTAACACAACTTATGAACGTTTTTTATTCCAATGTACATATTAACCCAGTAGATCTTAGTCAAGAAAAGGTCCCGTTGCTCACTGCAGAAGTTAAAACATACGATGAAGTAATGTCTTTTTTTAAACCAATTTTAAGTAAAAAAACCGTTGAAAGGGAAAAAATACACACCTGAAATAGTTAATGCTGTAATTCAATGTTTAAATTATATTCTTTCGGGCTCATCTAAAAAATGAAGAAGAAGAAAAGAAAAGTAGCAAGAGAGGTAGATCAAAACAGTTAAAACAAAAATCTGTTAAAAAAACTTAAGAAATCACGATCAGCCTCAACCTCCTCGTCTTCTTCTTCTTCATCTTCTTCTAGTTTCATCGTCTTCATCAGACTCAATCTTCTTGCAGTGAAGACACGGAATCTGAATCAGACTTTGATAGTCTTTTTAGAAGTAGGAAAGGGAAGGGTCCAATAGTCTTAAGTCAAACAATTTCAATGTTTAAAAAATAAGAAAAGATTAAGGTTTACATCTCCAGAGAGAGCAGGGTACGCATTTAATAAAAATCGAAATTACTAAAACAAAAGACCTAAAGTATTGCAGTTTCAAGTAGCATGTATTGGCAGATGGTATCAAAAAAAGGCTTGTTTTTGATTGATTCCACTAAAGGTGATGAAAAGGAAGCTCTAAAAAAACTGTCTTCTATTTTAACTATTTTTGGTAAGAAGGTTAAAAACATTGAAAATACAAAATTAACGGTGATTGATCAGAAAGTAAAGAAGTAAACATATTATGTAAATAGGGTTAGTTTAAGTGATATTTCTTTCTTCTATCTTAACCACTTTAGAATTTTTTTTTTTTTTTCAGATTAGTTTACATTCAAATTTTACAATGGCTAAGAGATCACACTCCAGTTTAGCCGGTGATGAACAGGCTATGGAAGTAGATGCTCTACCTACAAGATTGACTAAGCGGAGACGTCTTGAAGTTGTTACTCGTGTTGATGAGTTTATCGAGATAAAAACCGCTTTCAAGGGAATACTTAAAACTTTTTTCCTTAAAAACAGTGATTTGAATTTATTAAATATTTGTGATTTTCTCCAACAACATGAGGATAAACTCGAACGTTTAATTAACAGGGTCATAGCCGAAAGTGATGCTATTAAGTTTAATATTGTGCTTGAGTGTACTTATGTAAAACCTCTTAGCCAAGAGGTAACACCTCGCGCATTCAAAACCAGAAACAAGAAGGTTTTGGAAGAAACTTCCATTTCCAGAGTTGTACAAAAAAATGTTTAGGAAAAATTTGTAGAGAAGAGAGTGAACAGTTAAGCAAAGGGAGTGGGTGGACTCTTCTACATATTGATGGGAATTTTAGTACGATTCAGCAGGTACAAACCGCTTAGAGGTAGTACTTTCATACCTTTACCATCAGCAATAGTGCTTAAAAAAGCAGTAATCAATCCGATGAACTTACATGATAACGAGTGCTTTAAGTGGGCAATTTTATGTCATTATGTTAAAGGTGTGCACAGGGAGCGCGTAAACAACAGATACTTTGATTTACAACATAAATTTAATTTTAACGGTATTCAGTTTTCCAACACCTCTAAATCAAGTCGGTAAATTTGAAAAAAACAATCCGACTGTTAGTATAAACGTATATGGACTTAACAAGAATAATGAGGTGTATCCTCTGAAAGTGGTTAAGACTGAGAAGAAAGATCACATAGATTTGTTGTTATTTTCTAACAATGTAGGAGTAAGCCACTATTGTTATATTAATAATTTTTCTAGATTAGTACGTGTACAAATGACAAAACATGAAGTAAAGGCAGCTTTTTGTAAAAGTTGTTTAAAACATTTTCAAGGCTTACGTGCTAAAAAACTGTTAAAAAACATAGAAAAGACTGTGTTCCTAACAAACCCGTAAAGGTTGTTATGCCTCATCTTACAGATAATGAGGATGATCCTACTTATTTATCTTTTAATAACTTTCATTTTAAGTATAAAGTACCTATAGTATGTTATTGTGATTTTGAGTCTATTCTAAAAAAACCTAGCTCTGAAGAATGTAACAAACAATCTCAACATGTAACAGTAAAAGAAATACATGAACCAATGAGCTTCTGTGCATATTTTGCTATCAACGAAAATATGTTACCACTAGAAATTGTAAACAGTTTGCCTAATGAGCCCTATCTCTATCGAGGTCCTAATGCCGGTTTAAAATTTGTAGAGTACATTAAATCTATAGCAAATCTGATTGGTGATTTGTTAAATGTAAACGTACCCATGTTACCTCTTACTAGGGAAGAAAGTGATAGATTTAAGTCAGCCACCCACTGTGAATGTTGTAACACAGAATTTAGTGAGGCTCTTAATGCTCCTTGTAGAGACCATTGTCACTTAACTGGTAAATTCAGAGCAGTGTTATGCGGTTCTTGTAATTTAAAAAGACAAGATCAAAAATCTCTTCCCGTTATAATTCACGGTAAGTTCTAATTATGATACCCATTTTATTATTAAACATTTAGGACTTGATCAAAATAAAGTTGATGTTGTTCCTAACACCAAAGAGAAATACATTTCTTATGTAAAACACACAGATAGCGGTATTAAATTAAGGTTCATAGATAGCTTTAGGTTCATGGCAAGTAGTCTAAGTTCTTTGGTTAAAAATTTGAAAAATGATCAATTTATTTCACACAAAAATGTTTTTCGTGATGAAGACTTGTGTCTTGTAACGAGAAAAGGAGTGTATCCATATGAGTTTACCGATAGTTGGGAGAAACTTGATGTAACTCAACTCCCTGCTAAAGCGCAATTTTATAATAGTATGGGTTTTAAGCGAAATATCGGACACGGACTATGAACATGCTGAAAAAGTATGGAATACATTTAACTGTCAAACCCTCGGTGATTATAGCGATTTGTATCTGAAAACCGATGTGTTGTTACTCTGTGATGTATTTGAAAACTTTAGATTAGTTTGTATAAATAATTATGAATTAGATCCAGCACATTATTTTACCTTACCTAGTCTTACCTTTGATGCTATGCTAAAGTATACTAAAGTTGAACTTGAGCTGATTCATGATTATGATATGTATATGTTTATCGAAAAGGGAATAAGAGGAGGAATTACCCAATGTGTTAAACGCTATGCAAAAGCTAAACAATAGTTATTTAGGATCATCTTTTGATGCTGGTAAAGATGTTAGTTTTTCTTACTTACATTGATGCAAATAATTTGTATGGTTTTTCAATGTCTCAACCAATACCGAAAGAAAACTTTAGATGGTTAAAAAAGGGAGCGATAAAACATTTTGATGTTATGACAAAGCCTGATGAAGGAGAAAATGGTTACATTCTAGAGTGTGATCTATCTTATCCACAACATCTTCATGAGGAACATAATGATTTACCTTTTCTCCCTGAAAACAAAACGTCCTCCAGGATCAAAACAGATCAAGCTGTTAACAACATTAACGGATAAAAAAAAATATGTTTGTCATTATTTAAACTTAAAACAAGCTTTGCAAAACGGTCTTGTGTTGAAAAAGATTCATAGAATTCTAAAGTTTTCCCAGAGTTGTTGGTTAAAACCTTACATAGATTTTAATACTAAAAAAACGAAAAGAATCAAAAAACGATTTTGAGAAAGAATTTTACAAATTACTAAACAATGCAATGTTTTGGAAAAACAATTGAAAAACATTAGGAAAAGAATTGATTTAGAACTAGTTACTAATAGCAAAAGAGTAGATAAGTTAGTTTCAAAGCCTAATTTTAAGAATAGAATAATATATGGTGAAAATATTGCAGCTATTGAGCTATCCAAAGATAAGATTTGTTTTAACAAACCAATTTATGTAGGATTCACTGTCTTGGAGTTGTCCAAACTTCACATGTATAACTTTCACTACAACATTGTAAAACCTTTTTATGGTAACAAACAAATCAACATTTTATATATCTTGATACAGATTCTTTTTTGTATGAAGTATTTACTGAGGACTTGTATGAAGACTTTGAGAATCCTATTCTAAAGCAACACCTCGGACTTATCCAACTATCCTTTTGATCATAAGTGTTTTGATGCATCTAACAAAAAAGCATTAGGCAAATTTAAAGACGAATATACAGGGATTCCAATTGTAGAGTTTGTAGGTTTACGACCTAAACTTTATGCCTACCGCACAACAAATGATGATTATTTACAAGAATCCAATAATCTAAGATTGAATAAAAACTAAAGGAATTTCAAAGGCTGTAGTGGATAAGACTATAGTTTTTCAAAACTATTTAGATTGTTTGTTTAAAAATGAAAATATGAGAAGAGATGTAAGAACTTTTCAATCAAAGAAGCACAATGTAAAAACTGTAGTAATTAACAAGTTAGCTTTAAGTAATAAGGATGATAAGAGATATGTTTGTCCAAACAACATCAACACCCTAGCATATGGTCATTATAGCTTGTAAGTTCTTGACTTGTCATTTTGTGCTTGTTATTTTGAGAATAAACAGCTTTTTAATCAAAAAACTTTGTTTTTAATTCACAAACCTTTTCATATATGACATACGCTTGTATATTTCTTTCAAGGTGATTAGAAAAAGGAAAGAAGAAAAAATCGAAATAGAGTAACATGTTCCTTTATTGATAAATACAGAAATCTACATAATTTTTTTTAACAATACCAGACAATGGTAAATATTGAATTAAAGCATCATGAATGATCAAACAGTAGGCTGCCGTATTAGCAGGTATTGCAGCATACGTCGTTTGAATTTCCAGTCGTATATCCAGTGATCCTGATTTTAACGTTTCCACTTGCTTAGAACAGTCAATAACAAATAAAGGAGTTTTAGCTAAATATATGGTTGTTTTAATCGAGACAAGGTTGATCATCACATCCTGAATAATAAGAAGATTGAAATCTTGTATACAAGTCATACATTAATGATTTGTTGCTGTTCAAGTTATCATATGGATAGTACTTGCTGTTGAGGTAAAGTTTCACATTTTCTAGATGACAAAAATCAAAATGAGATGCATTTTTAGCAGCGTTATCTTTACGATTTGTTTGAAAACCTAGTATGACGTAGCGTGGCTTTTCCATAACTGAACTAGTTTTTAACTGTCCATGTTTGAAACTGCGAGGCTGGTAAAGATGGATATTCGTTTAACTGCCATCTTCTAAAAGGAATAGAAATGGGTTGATCTTTATCTACAACTTTTAAAAGAGATAATTTTTATATTGTCTTCAACTTGTACGTAAGGTACTTTTCCAAATAACTTTTGCCAAATTTATTTTAAAATCATGTAAAGCAGCTCCACTCTGAATGATGGCATTCTTATCACTTGATGCTCTCAAAAGTACCAATTCCTGTTTAACATTTAATAAAATATGATTATAATCTTCTACAAATCCAAGAAGCAATTTAAGTGGTACACAAAAAGAAAAGTTAGTTCTATCACTTAAATTTTCTACTGATGTAATTTTCCAACCAGCATTTTCCATCCAGTTGACATCACTATGGGCGAGATGTAAGTATAATTTTTCATTGTAGTCGTAATACCAACATTTTTAACTCTATCAATTTCTGTACCACACAGTTCGTATCGTATTTCATCAAACAAAAATGACATAGCATTATTTACCAACTCCGTAGTTATATCATCAGAATTGTCCGCAACCTTTATAATTTTTCCCTCAATCAGAAGGAAACTTCGACTTGGTAATGTGTATACATCTTGTTGGTGAACTGGAATTCTAATTTCATCACTATTCTTTAATGAATTCGAAGAGTATGGATTGTGAGAATGCCATTCAATATTAATTACAGAATCATCAAAATTTACATTTTCACCAATATCCAGTATCCCGTTCATGATGATAAAGGTGATTTAAATATTCCTAGTGAGTTAAGAAATATGCGATTCCTCAATGTTAACGGCTTCACTGTTCGAGGAATACTGACATTTGGTGTAGTATTAAAGGTTTTAAACTAACTTTTTTTTAGAAGATGCAGAGGTTGAGTTAAACACCAAGCCCATAGTTATTTTCCTGCTTTCTCTCTAATGTGAACGCGTAAATTATTAATGTTTTCACCTCTGAAATTAATTAAATCTCCGTTCTGATCTTCTAGTTTTTATGTTAAATTTCTGATAAATTATTTTGTTTGTAAATTGGAAGATATTGTACTGATTCAGGTCTTTCAACAATTTTAAATCCAGGTCCAACCACTGGATAAAATGTAATACGTGTCCTTCGATTCCGTCTCTATATGAACCTCCTACAATATTACAAGTGATTCGTATGATATCAACTTTGTTAATGGCCACTTGACTTGATGATACATGCCATTTATTTGCATCCAATATCTTGATATCTTTATCTATAAACCCAAGTAACGAACATAAATTGTGAGGTTTCGAAATGTCTATTCTCTTAGAACACCATATTTCACTTTTTAAGTGTATTGTTGTTTGCTTTGAACTTGAAATGTTGTAGTCGGATCTATTTCTTTCAATTTATTGTTAATATACTTATGAATGTCTTCTATTTCATAAGATCCTGTTGGAAAGAGATATTGTATTGGAGCCGATGTAAAGTACGTTATTGATATTTTCTTCAATATTGGGAATTGAATTGTAAGTCATTAAATCCAAAAAACCCATTTCCCAGTCATTAGATCTTGATAAATCTAAAGGAGGAAACAACGTACACTTGAGATCAGACGATCTTCCTGTAACACAAATCATTTCTTCACGAACAAAAAGTCTAAAACACAAATGACCGCAGTTAAAAGTATTTTCCTTCTGCCTCGGAAAGTAATTGTATTTGATTGTAACGTGATGGGGTCCACTGTTAAAATAATCCTCTAACTCGGTCGGCGGTCTTAAATTACCAAAACTGTCCAAAGTATTCTACGTTATATCCACGTTTCACATAACATACCCAATGTGTACCTTTTCCATTTATACTATCTAAATTAACAACTGCAGATTCATTATCGTTAATTTTAGGCGGTAACAGGTCTCTCATAAATACTCCTCTAAAGTATGGTAACTTTAGAAGCTTAGCACATTTTAAAATGTCAAAACTGTGATAGCGGTTTTACTTGGAAGCTCATCTATTATTTTCGATGAATATTTTTTTTTTTTTTAATCCTGATCCGGAATACGGTTTTTAAATATAACACCCTTTCCCTTTAAGGTTTTTTTTCATTTGCTTTGTTTTGTTCTTGTTTGTCTTTGTTTTCTTATTGTTTTTTTATATTTTTATTTGTTTTCATCTGTTTCCTCTCTCTGTACTGCTTTCTTCTTCTTCCTTATTGATCCACCACTTAATTTATATTTCGCTTTCATAATATTTTGTAACTGCCCACGCTGCGGCTTTTTCACCTACACTTGAATCTGATGCTTTAAATCTATTCCAAGCCTTTTCAGCTAAGATTCTGTCAGCGTATGCTCTGTTATTAGTATCTTGATATTTTAAGTACGCTATATCATGTTCCTTACAAACTGCGTCTAAACCGTTAATTCCTGGATCGTTTCTACTTAATCTCTTTTGTAAATCTGTACCAGGACCGCAGTACTGATAACCTCCAGGTAAATGTAATTCAAAAGGTAAAATGTCAATTCCTAGATTTATAATAGCACTTGCAGTTTTTCCAATTGTACTTAACAGTCCGGAGCCACAATAACGACTGAAGCGGTTGTTTCGCACAGCCATTACTTAAATACATCTAAGAGACGTCTTCACTTACTGGGGACTCTACTTTAACTGAAAAAAGATCAAGCCAATTTATGTTTTTATATTTTATAACTTTATTTATCCATTCGGATTTAGTCATCTTTTTCTTACTCCTTTTGTGAATTTGATAATAAATTGCGTAGGTTATGTCGGCAATATTTTCTAGAAAATAATAATTTGTTCACAGCATCGTACAGAAACTTAGGTTTAGACAGATTTGATATTGTAGCACTCTTTGCATCAAGTTCTTTAGTTGTTTTATTAAGTATTAATGTGTTATCTCTTAAATATTGCACATTAACAGCATGTTTATTGAAGTATTTTAAATTTACAATGTCATACTCCTCAACCGGTTCACTAGCACTGCATATAACTTTATTTTTTCGCATCAAACTTTCCATTTTCAATCCTTAAACAGTCTTCGATGGAATCTTTTAAATATTGCACGTTAACTACATCTTGTAAATTTGAAGGTTTTCCAACATTTGATATTTTTAGATTTTCTGCATTAAACAAACTCCCATCTTTGGTCCTTAACAGACTATTGTTTTTGATATAGTTTAAATTTACAACATCGTTCTGCTCGGTAGGTTCTCTGACATTACACAGTTTCTTATTTTGCATATCATAATTGCCTTCGGTAGTAAGTTCGAACCCTTCTCCTTTTGGACCTCTAAGAACCTTAGTCGATCGTGAATGGTGACCAAATTTATCAACACTCATGATACATGTATATCATGTGAGGAATAGAAATAAAATGAACAATATTCAACTTGATAACAATATTTATTTTATTTTTTCACTACAACGTTTTTTGACAATACAGGTTCTAATTCAAGTAGTTCTTCAATGATTGAGTTGATTTCATTTGAATGACCTGTGTTCCCTGCTTGTTGAGATGCTAATAATAACCTCAATCGATCTACAAGTTCATTTGGATCGTCAAAATAGACATATATTAGGTGCGGTGTTTGTTAAATTAATACCGCTCCCGGTAGCTTCTTTATTTACCAAATCAGAATATGTTGACATGTGATGCTCTTCAAGTGTTTGGTACTCGATTAATCAGAGGAGCAATTATATTTTTATATTTACTTCCTCTGTTAGATCTAATTTTTCCTGTTGCTGAATAATTCACTCTATAAACGTTAGTTTCTCTCAAAATGTCAGCATATGCATTTAAATCCTCTTCAGTATAAATATAATCGTTTGGAATGTTCATAACTATTAATTCATAAAGACCCGGGTGTACCTTTATATCTTTTTCCATCTATTAAAATATCATCAACATGAATATCTATTCGTTTGTCTCCTATCATCCAAGAATCACCATCGATTCGAATACCATAATTATGGTCTAGAGTTTTACCTCCTTGTATAAGTTTTAGAAAATAATCTCTAGCAATTTTCCCCTTAAACTCACGTTCTACAAATTCCTTTGCAAGTTTTTTTCCTTGGGGTGTTTTTAATAATTCCTGTCCAGTTGTTGACTCGTATACCATTTCCTCGTCAAATTGCTTTGGCGGCGGTGGTGTATTCATTTCAATATCGTTATTATCATTTGTTAATTCAGTTTCCATATAAGAATCATGACTTGCTAATCGTTTTGCAGAAGGAAGCTCTTCACTATTACCATCATCATATTCATAATCACTCTCATAATCAGGTTGAGTTGGAAGATTTAGGCGAGGCTTTCTCTTAACTCCTTGAGGATGTTGAGGTAAGTAACGTTTCGCAGGTGTTTCTTCATGGTCTTCTAAACTTTTCCTCTTAAGTTCTTTCTTAACTTCTTGTTGTTGTTGTTGTTGTTGTTGTTGTTGAAGCTGTTCACCCTCCTCAACTAGTTTTTGTAACGGTTCTGATATTGGTTTTAATTTGTTTTTCCACATATCTTCAGTTTCTATAAGGTCACGTTTAAGTGTTCTATGTTTTCGTTTTATATTTTTCCGGAGTTCTGTAATTTCTTTGATAATATCTTCTATTGTTTTGTTAATTTTTTCATTCTCAATTGGTTCACATTGATCGTCCTCTGCTGCTTTACTCTCCATCTTTACTCCTTGATCGTCAAACATCGACTGAAGGAGTAAATGAAATGCAAAACGATTTGTAACCTCTCCCTTTATAGTGTTACAAACGTATCAAATCCTGATCGATAACGTCCTTTATTAACTTGACTTTCTCTATCGATAACAATAAATTTATTGTTTCCTTGATCCCATACCCTAAAGCAAATAGTTTTAAATGTATCGAAACTCATGTCAGGGTTTACATGATCATGGTAGATATGTTGCAAGTTACGATCATCTTGTTTGAAAACAACTATAAAATTAGCATTATCACGTACCAACTGTTTTGGAATGTAACTGTACGTTTGACAAATATAAAACGTGTCAACATCATTATGTCTTCCCATGGAGAAGTAATTTTTTATATTAGTTTGTTTACCACAAGCTACATCATCAAAAATCATTATGGAATTCGGTTTCACTTCACTTGGGTGTGGGACTTCATCGTTGTCTGAAAACGAAAAGTATCCAATTTCAGGAAGTTTTTTTAACACACATTCCAAAAACTCATACTTTGATTGATACAATGATTTCGAGAATATATAAATATTCTCAAAAAACAGACCTTGCGGAGAAAATAATAAATTTAACATTAAGTTCGTTTTTCCGCAGTTGGAAGGACCGCAAATTATACATCTTATAGAATTAGGCAATAATTTACCATGATGTTTTTTGTATTCTGAATTCTTCTCCTTTATTATCATATCTAAATTTATAACAGAAAAATTATTTTTTTGTTTTTTCAAACTTCATTATAGAAGATCTACTTTATCAATCCAACTGTCATGTGATTTATCAAATCCTAACCAACGCACTAAAACTTTATCACCTTTTTTCCTAACAATCTTTTCTACTAAATACGTGTCCTTTGTAATTGGTTTTGCTTAGTTCCTCTTGATAGAATCCTCCTTTAATGACATTTCCTTTATCATCTCTTAATATATATGTAATAGGTTTCGTTAACTGTACTTTATATACAGTATATATTTCATTGCTCCATTGAGGAAAATAACCTTTAGTAAACACTTTAGATTTTTTGCTTACTCTAACTGGATCACCAACTTTGAATCTTTGTTTTAACTGAGGAGTTTTACGGGTTTTAACAATCCTTAATAAAATATCTCTCTCATTTAGATTTGTTACATCAACAGGTTTGACTCCTATAGTTCTGTGAACAGTATTGTTATATACGTTTACAAGCTTTGGTAATAAACCGAGCCAGCGGTAACTACCTTGTTCACTAAACGCTCTCCACATTTTACTTTTCAGTGTGCGGTTAAACCTTTCAACGATTACCGCTTTTTTATCTGAGAATGTATGATAATGATTTATATTGTACTTATTTAGTAACGATTTAACTCTAGAATTGAACCATTCAGTTCCCTGGTCAGTCTGAAAATGTTTCATAGGATATTTTAATAATATTGGTTTTAGAACTTTCTCAATTTCAAGCCCACTTTTAGACTTCAACGGTATAGCAATTGCAAATTTACTGAAACAATTAATAATTGTCATTATATATTTAAAACCCTTATTTTCTTTTTGAAATGGAATCATTTCCACTAAATCTGCTTGATATAGATCATTAATACCCTTAAGTTCAACATGACGAGTATGAAAATTCCTACGTGCTTGTTTATGCAATTCTCTTGCAATACCAGCTCTAACAGCTAATGTATTCATCATGAGTTATACTCTGGTAGTGAAAAATAAAAACAACAATATATCATGATATAGTATTTTATTTGACAAGTTCACAGAAAGGTGATGCTCTCTTGTGTTTCTTCTTGCGGATTGTCTTCTGGACTCCACTGATCCAAAGTAACACCGCAGCTAACGCAGGTAGTCGAATCACCAGTTCCAATGTAGTAAAACCCGGTGCTCACCATTTCTTCTATTGCAGGATATGATTTAGGCCACATCATAAAAGTCTCTTTCATAACCTTCTCAGTTTCAGCAACAGACCTTTTGTACTTGCAATAGTTGTTATAATCCTCCTTTATAAATTTACTCAGGTCACAATCTGGATTGTTGATTTTATGAACGAAATTTAAATGTCTAATAGTTAGTTTGGTGCTGTCTGACTGCCATCCGCATCCGCAGCAAATAACATTCTCAAAATACTTTGTCCGATAAAATCCAGAGTTTGTTAAGTCCTTTTTAGTACAGTTGAAAATGTTACAACACCCATTAACGGTATCTACTGACATTGTTGTTGTTGTTAGAAACAGCGCACGTACTAAAGACTATTACAAAAGAACAATTATTAAAAATACATTTGTTATCTATGAACTTTGAACAGATAATGATGTCATAACTTTATTTAAACAGTACGTACAATGTCTTTTCTTAACGTTATGCGGGTAGTGTTCTTTACATGTCATGCTTAAGACAATGTCTATATCACATTTCAAATTGCTGGGTAGTTTATCATATATATTTTCCACATCCTCAGAATGATTTACAATGAAATGTTTTGGGATAAACTTGACCATACCAGCCGACATATGTTTGTATCCTTTTTGAAAACACTCCTTAAAGGCTAAATTGACATTTTCCATTTTGTTTCTCCACAAGCTTTTGTGCATTGAACCATTGCAACAATACATGTACATTAATATAAGCACAATTGTGTGGACTGTGATTAAAACTACATTCTTTCATCGAACTCGGTTGTACAAATTGAGATCTCAAAATAGACAAATTGGGACAACCGAGATCTTCTATATTAATAACATTAACACAAAAATCTGACAGTAAACTAGTTTATAAACTTTTGTTTTTCGTTTCCCTTCACATACACATTTCCGTTTATTTTAACATTTGAAAATATATCTTTCATTGAATTATACTCTGTAAAACCAGATCCCCAATACAGTCCATGGTATTGTCTCTCCAACCACAGCACCTGTTTTTGTATTTGTGGTGTGAGTTCATGAAAATTACACGGTGGCTGAAATAAATGGAGCTCATATATTTGTGCATCAGTTGAAATAAGAGCAAGTTCTTTTACTATAAATTCATTGTTACTATTTTTAAACCCTTGAAAATCTATTATGAACTCCATCTTCTTCTTCTTCTTCTAGTGATGAGCTGTAAAATCACGTGGTTCTCTGACGTCAATAGACTGCTTCACCATTTGTCGGAATCCATTTTTCTCTAATAAAAAAAAAGAAATAATTAATAACAAATAAGTGTTACACTAAATATTATTCTAAGTAAAGTTGATTTTTAATCTTTTATACTTTTAGAAAAGCGTAAGATTGTAAACAATTGTTATTTTACATCTTTAACTTTTTTTTTTTAATATTTAAAATAAAACAACTGTTAAACAGAGAACTTACGTTAACACCGCAAGGTTTCCGTTCTCTGCTCAACAGCACTAAGTATATTATTTACAGACTTGTAATTATTTAAAGTGTAATAGAAAACTTGTGTTAACACCGCAAGGTTTCCATTTTCTATCACACTGACTATAAAGTGAATTTTTATTAATATTTTTAACATAAAACAACTGTTAAACAGAGAACTTACGTTAACACCGCAAGGTTTCCGTTCTCTGCTCAACAGCACTAAGTATATTATTTACAGACTTGTAATTCTTTAAAGTGTAATAGAAAACTTGTGTTAACACCGCAAGGTTTCCATTATTTCTATCACACTGACTATAAAGTGAAAGATTACTACTTACTTGTTAAGTGAGAAGCGGACGAGTAGAAGTCGAAAATTGAACTTGATCAACTCTCTGAGGAGGAGAAACGCTATATACCCATCCAGAACTGACGTTTGAGGTTAAAAGGCGAACACGTGTTGATAGAAAGTTGCAGTTTTAAACATTCTAAAGGTTTAAGGTGACCACGTGTCGACAAAATGTAGTAAACAAGGGTAAATAAAGGACAAATAGCGCTTCATTTAAAATTAAATTGGTTGTTAGATAAAACATTTATCAGAGGTCAGGTCAATTGATATCAAAGCTTAGTATAATGAATATTATACCAATCATCTTCTGTCTTTATTGGGACGTTAACACAAATAAAATTAATACCTCAGTAAAAAGTTATATTTTATATTAAACATATATACATAAAATTGTTTTTCTAGTAAATCTTCTGAACTGTTGATTATTTCTGCTCTTCTAACTTTATTAAGACTTAGACACCACGTCTTAAAATTCCTTTTCTTCTCCGACAGTAACATCTTCGACTTCTATATTTGGGTGACTTCACTTCGTACAATTCCTTGTTTCTTAATTCAGCATCATATTCTAGGACACGAATTGTTGTATTCAATCTTGAGATTTCATTATTTAACTGTCCTATTCTATCGATGTATTCCTCAATGTCTTTTTGTAAAGATTCTTTAACATATGCGCAATCATCAGCTTGCAGACAACAGTCATTTGTTTCATTTAAAATTTCAAGTGTGGTCGTGTCATCACTATAGTTGTCTTCATTAAATGTAGAGTCGTTTTCGTCAAAAGAAAACGTTTCATCACCTTGTTCTGACGGAGCATCATTCATAGTCTCTTCATTAAAAAATGACAACGATTCTTCTCCATCAGATCCACTAGTTGTCTCTTGGCTACTAACATTGAAATAGTTCAAAGTGAACAACGCTTGATGGGGAGATTTAGGTGAGTAATGTAAATCTATCCTTGTTCTGTTTGATATTGCGTGAGCTACAAGTGTACTTCCATTACCCCAGTGTTGTGAAGAGAAATTTTGTTGACTGTACACAACACTCAAAACATAAAGGAAGATTACATATGGCATTGTTACCGACATGATTAACACACATAATAATAATAATAATAAATCAATAGCGAGTCAATCCATTTATATTCTTACAAAATGCATATTAAGCAGAAAAATATAACTCGAAACACTCTCGAGTCAATCGTACTATAGTTAGAAGAATTGTTTTTTTTTTGATAACGTTGCATTATATTATTCATCACCTAGTTTTAAAGAGAAAAAAACCTTATCGGTCTAATGGACTGGTTGGCAGACGCCTGACAGTGATATCAGGTCCATGACCTAGAGGTGAAGAATTCGCGATACGAACCGGCGCGTGCCGATAACGAAACCTAAACAATAGTAGCGACCTCGCGGGCTTATCTAATTGTTATTTAATTGAGGTCAATTGCTTTTTAATTGGGGTCAAGGTTATCTGGCACGTGCTTATCTTAAAATATGCGGAAATGTCAAAGGTTATCACTGATAAGGACCCCCCGCAGAGAGATAACAGGGGTCAAAGGTCCTGTCCCAGAACCTACACTTTATAACTACTAACTACAGTCTTATACACATCACTACGGTCTTATACACTCACCGGTTAATATTTCTGTAATTCTTAGAACAAAGTTCTTCATGTCAATACCTAACATTTTTTATTACATTGGTTTTCTTTTTTATTAGCACCTCATTATCACCCGTATAATATAAAACTGCCCTATAATAAATATATGACATTGCTATTATTTGAATATAATAACACTTGTTTATATTTTGTACAGTATACATATACAGTACACAATATACAGTATTGTGCGCTGTAGGAACGAGCTTCAGGATCAATATTTCAACCATAATCTACTAATCTAGAAACAAAAACAATAATTCCAAGGAGTAGATTTTATGTGCATATCCATTAAATCGCCACGTAACTCCGGTTTTGGGATATGATAACGCACCTAGCAATGTTTGTAATGCTATCTAAACATTACCCCACGTGTTAATGGCGTAGACATGAAACGTATGACCTAGGGTTGAGTGCGTTAGTTATAGGTCAATCCTTTGTGTTCCCTTGTACACGACATTGATACCTTTATCACCTTGTATATGAATATTAAAGTTAACTTGTGTTATTCAATATTTTTTAAGAAGTGGCGATATATTCATATATTGTATGTATTTGAATTCAGTTGTATTGACCAGTTGATTAAAACTATGATGTTGGCTGCCCGGTGCTTAAAAAGTATTTTTTTCCCCCAAATTAATTTGTTCATTTTAAGATTTATTATAGCCGCATCTAAGGTTTGCAGATAGTTTTAGGCTTATATTATTACGATCTAAATGTGTGTTATTTTTAAGTATATTATCTTTTAAATATTACACATATATGAAAAAATATTTTAAATATGTTTCACGTTATCGGAATATGATTGAAATTGTAAGGAACATTGTGTTTGTAGTTTAAACTATACATTAAATTTACTAAATCCTTATGGATATGTAGCCCAACAAAATTTATTTTAATAAATACAAATATTTGGAACATTCTAGTACACATACTTTTTCAATCTTATTGTAAATATCCATTGGTGTATAACACAGACAATACGTACTGTGGTACAACAGGAACAACCGACAGTTAAATGTTATTCTGCAAATTCTAAAGATCTCACAGGAATCAAGAATTATGAAATATTTATAATTATTTGTTTATTAAATATGAATAAATATCCATGAAATTCACAGATGTTAAAAGAATCCGAGACGAAGAAATGAGATCAGTCGAAATGTAGAGTATATCTAACACATATTGAGATAAAGGTATTTCAGTGAGATGAACTGAGGTAAAGTAAGCTCTTGAAATATCACAATACCACATGCCTAATATTTATATCTGGCGCAAGGATACCACCAAGTGTGCTAACGTGAATCTTATCTGTTTCGCATTAGGAGAAAAATCTCTACGATGCAACTGATCCCATTTCTTCGTCTGGGACTCAACATATTTATATCTCAGGGATGTTAATTGATATTTTATAAACAAATACTCAAAAATGTTTCATAATTTAAGACTTTTGTGAGGTTTCAGACATTTAGAATATTTTAGTTACCTCGGTTATGCTAGACATATCATCTTCGGTGTAAAGAGAAAAGTATTTCGGGTACAGGAATATTTGAGTATAATTAATTCTTACTGCAAATGGTACATTGAAGTGGGGTTAAGTGACAGGTTTTTTCCAATAGTCTTTATCTTCACGTCAAAAATGTCAAACAAGATCTTTAAAATAATATGCGCTGTTTGAATACACAAAAAACTTTATTATACTTCATCTGCATTAAATCCTAGGCAGAATATAAGAGAACTTTAATAATAATTTTGAATGAGACCCAAAATTAAGCATAATGTTGAATACGATTACTATTTTATAAAAATACAAAATAAATATGATTTTATAATCAAATATATAATTAGATAAAATAAAATCTGTTGATTAACCACATACGTAAAACAGCACAGTGTTTAACATGCTAGTGTACTTACTTCAAAAATTAAATTCGGGACTAGAGTAAACCGTCATAGGTCACTGAAATTGTTGAAGAATACTGTAATTTTAAGATGGATATATCAGTTTCCGACTAAAAATGTGAGATTAATAAATTAGATTTATTATATAATAATAATTTCTTTTCTAAGTTTACGACTAAGATAAATATATTTATGTTTGTTCAACTGCAGAAAATCAAATTCAAACGGAGACGTCTCTCATAAGTTAATAACTAGACCAATAAAAATAATTGAGCATTGATACTCTATCTAACCAAAGGTAGTTCCTACGTCTGACAGTCTGGTCATACTGTGAATGAACTTCCATAGATGTTCCATAGTAAAAGGTATTCAGAAAACTATTGGATTATAATCTTAGTTTTAAATATTTTTCCATCTGAAAATGTGTTTGCTATAAGTAAAAAAATATTGTTGTGTCTATACACCATTTTAATGATTAAGAATAATAAACATTGTAAAATTATTTCCATGGATTTATCATTCAATTAAGTATATTTAAGAACCAGCTTTGAATGTAAACGTGTATGTTGTGATTAATTAAAACACGAATCATAATTACGTTTTAACAACATAATTATTGTAAAATTTTATATTCAGTTGGAATATCTACATGTGTACTTATATTCTAGTTATAACCAATATTACCATGCAATATTTATTATTATTTTATTACTAAAAATCCCTAAAGCGCTCTAAGATCAAACAGTTAAAGAAGAGTTGCATGGTCGGTATCACCAGAGTGAACAGGTCAAGGCTGCAATTATCTACTTGGAACCCAGTAAAACTTATCTTAACCGAGAGAGACAAGGGAAAAGAACGGCCAGGTCAGACACGCGAGTTGATATCTCGGCATTGGCAAGATTAAAATTTCTCCAGAATATTTTCAAAGAACGACTTTCTGATTATAAACTCTTTATAATCCTGTCTGCATCATCAATCATTTATAGTATAAATTACACAACGGACTGATTATTAAACGTGTAAATTAAGTTGCTAATACTTTTGTATGAATATTTTAAAACTATAAATCAGTAGTTGTATCAGAAATATTTAAGTGAGTTTCGTCTGGGCAAAACTATTGCGACAAATCAAGTATTCGATTTTTCCCATAGAATTAAATACGATTATAAATCATTATTCTGTGATGTGCTACAGTTTCAATCTTTACTATCACTTAAGGAGCACAAAACCTGCAGTTAATTGTAAATAGTAAAAAACAGTAATGTCAGATTATTTTCCTTACTGGAACCTCCCCCAGAACTCTGAACACTTCTAACTAACCTTGTCTTGAATTGGCCTTAACCTTCATACATTTATTTTTTAATTTTCATCGAGATATTCTTAAAGAGCAAGTTAGTGATATGAATATTTGTATGATATAAAAAATTTTACCACTTATGATGGTATTTTAAAAGGACAAAAACCAGAAGGCCTTCAGTTTCATTTTATTGAGAAGATTTTCTGCATTTTTTTTATCTATTTAAGAATGCCAGACATAACGCAGTTAAGTATACCTATTTACTTTTATAAGAACTTTTCTACCTCAATAACCCATTTGCGATTGCTATGTAGCTTTTACTTTCAGGTATATCTAGTCACAGACTACCTCTCATTTGATATTTGTAAGGTGATTGAATAAGAATAGATATACTTCTTTGTTTGAAGTTTAGTTTTGACGATGGATGGGTTGTGAAGGAAACAGGATTTTTTTGGACATTTTCCATCGTTCAGTGAAATAAAAAAATCAGTAACACTAAGTTTCGTTATCTGCAATCTGATCACTACTTCAGGTAAATAATTAAGCTAATACATAATTAAAAACTAGGTTAAAATTAACAAATCGTACCAAAGCGTTGTGACACGCCTAAGTCAGGAATCACAACCACCATGTTGTGTGTCAACTTCACCAACTCTAAAATATGCACATTATAAAATACTTTATACAACACTAATCACTAAAACTGAACTACAGAATACAGGTCACAATACGTCTGCATTCGCCTACCAGCAGTCGAAGGTGTATATTTTTTTTGCAAGGTGCCGTCTCCCTACATTTTGCAAAACAATTGTGTTGTGTATGTACAAATGCGGCGAGCCATACACAAGCATAAGAAACTAGACCAAGACATACACATGAATGAGGCACGAGGCCGAGCGAATTATCGAGCTACTAACACAGTAAGGTGCTTTATGAAATGAAATGAAAAAAATGGGCCAACGTCTAAGGCGATAAAAAATCGCCTAAAACACTTTATAGCGTAACAATATTTTATAATGCAGGTGGGATTATGGCATTCGGCTGAGAGATCACCCAATTGGAATGAATTAATCCGTTGCTTAAAGTGGGTTTCTTTGACGAAGAGTGAAATAAACGCATTTGTTGACTAAACTATATCTCTCTGATCGAGAAATTGTATGCACAAATTAATGTTTGCTAAAAAATTGTGGAGTAATAATCTTCCTAATAACAATTATTTCATATTATTTGAATTTTTAATTGTGACATTTCTTTCAAGATTTATTGCCAAAACGGGGAAACAGAAAGACGGCTAAGCAGACGGAATATTTTTTATATTTTGACGCAAAAATAAGTACAATTCTTTCTTCGGCAAAGCATAACCTATGTTCCAAGTTTTTTCAGAACCTTTATCTAGAGTTATTCCATGAACTAACAAACGTGCAGTTAGAAAAACATACGGACTGTTTTTTATTATTGGACCCTAAAATGAATTCCTTGGACAAAAAGGAGGTTTTAAGATTTGAGGCCAATTATATCGATAATAATTGTGCAAACGGTCATATAGACTCACGTACAGCAACACGACTTAAATAATACACTGTCGGGTACTTAACAATAAATGATTTGTAAACAATCGATTTGGAAATAATCCGACATGAGAGTGGTAAGATAAACTGTGTTCGCTCGTATTGTACAATATAATACTATCCTGAATGATAGCAATCATGTTGCTCGGATCGATGTTATGTAATGGTCTGTATATCCTAGAAATAAACACGAATGTAAAGAGAGAATATGTTCAATTTATACACAAATCGATAACTGTGTTTTAACATTTTAATATGTATCTAATAAGAAAATAGTATCTTCTACATGAAAGTAAATAGTGGACTAGCTTTATAAGCTTTAATGTATTGCATGCTGATAGAGCCGTATTTATAACACAACGGGGAGTCTTAAATTGGGTCGTTATTGTGAGCTCTCCGTAAATGATCTTATTTACTGAACTTAGAATTAAACTGAATTAAATTAACTTTGTTACAATTATAACACTATTTGTGCAGTTTTCGATTAATATACACTTAAGTACAATGTTATTAATAAATTGCTAAAATACAACAATATAACAACTTATGCAGCAACATTTTAATAACACTTTTTTTGTGGATTTAGAACATCAGATATTTAAATGACTGAATCTAAAGTAGAATCATTACGGTAAGACCTTCAGTATAAACAACAAGTAATACATTAAGTGTATATGTTTGATATATTCTATGAACTTTAAAGTACTTTAAATTATATGCAATCAGTACAACCAGTTTTTAATGGCTTATTTCAATCTTTAAAGTTCTTATAATATCAGATTTATAGCAGTAAATATTAAAAATTGTAAATACACTTATTTGCTCCATTAGACTTGACCGTAAGTATAACTTATTTACTGATTGATGAAGTAGCTGTAATAATAGCTAGAAGGGAAAATAAAGCTATAAGACCAAATATTATACAGTATTACAATTGACACATATAACTGAAGCTCTCTCATTACTGATAAAAATAGCATAGACTTCTTTTGAACATTCTGTCAGCGAACTCAACAATAACGGTTGTATAACTAGGTTATAATGTGGGAGCCGAAGCCAATTTGCATTGCATAAGCTTAAAACAAGGTTTACCTTGAACCTGACAGACGAACTTTGCCTAAAAAAGAAAGTAAGTAATTAACATTCACGCTAGTCTTAGATACCAAAATGTAAGGTTATTGAAAGGGTTAAAATCTGAAATGTTAACACATAGTTTAGAACATAATTTTGTAGCTTAATGCACTTATAATTAACCGTCAGATATGGAAATAAATGTTAAATCTGCGTCCGGTTTCCATTCACAGAGCCTTAGAGCCGTGATTTTCGTTTGTGATATAATTGTTGTAACTGGAAGGGATGACTGATTGCTAGCAGACATTACTGTCTATTTGATTAATTATGTCATATTCAATATTTTACAAACATTCGTAGTGCTACTTATCAAGTTATTACTTTATTTAGTACTGGAATCGGTTTATATCGAACAGCTTATTAATTTTTAACAGAAAATAAGACTTACAAGTAACAAGATAAACGTAATATAATAAATTGTTTTTGTCTCTCATGGCGTTTATTATGCGTTGATAAATCATTAAATCTGTTAGTAGTCAGGATATCTTAGTATTTACAAAATAAAACCCAAAATATGATATATATGGATATATATACATTACATAATTTCAATAAACATTGAATGACAAAAAAGTACTTGTTCCGCCGGGAGTCGAACCCGGATTTCTCACTTGCCGGGTGAATGTGCTACCATTACACCACAGAGCGGTTACTTTTTCCGATTCAATTATTTTGTATTTGGCCGTATCTGTCACATATGCGTTTAAATAAGCAAACTAACATATGATCGGAAGACCAAATACCTGTCAAACGACTTTTATTTACATTAGTCTGTATAAACGACAATATCCTTATTTAATTTCAATAAACATTGAATCACAAAAAATACTTTGCTCCGCCAGGAGTCGAACCCGGATCTCTCACTTGCCGGGTGAATGTGCTACCATTACACTACAGAGCGGTTACTTTTTCCGATCCAATTATTTTGTATTTGGCCGTATCTGTCACATAAGCGTTTAAATAAGCAAACTTGGCCTATTTATTTTTATTGGATTGGATCACTGAATTAATGGAATGTTTGAATGTCCATAGGACTATAACAATTCCTACTTTACTCTGAAGCTTGAAATGTATTGTTGTGGTTACGTGTTTCGCCTAAAGTAGGTTGTTAAAGTGTTCTTTTTCATAGTAGTTACATGAGTACTCATTATATCGAGATAACTGTAAAAATCGTATTGAAATCAATCTCAGTAACTGTAATGGACTATTTTTATCAGTATTTCTTTATTCATAAATATTTCCAGTTATTTTTTACATTACTTTGGAACTTAAATATACCACATGATATGTAGCATAACTTTAAATTGCGAAATTTTAATTCTATGAATTAAATTTAAGATAGGTACTAAACCCGATAAGTCCTTTTATTAATGTAATAAAACACAGTTATATATTGTAGTATATGAAAGAAGAAGTAAAAAGTTACGTTTTACGTTCAGTGAAGAATCTTGGAGCATTGGGAAGAGTTTAATTTAATATTACTAGTAAATGTGTATTAATTTACGAGTAATATTAAATGTAAGTTTAATGTTGGAACATAAATTATCCCTCAATGTTTTGGTAATTGGTGAATGTAAATAAACAGCATGTTGTACTATTATCAACTCAATCTCCTGCCACGTATGTTTTACGTTAGCTGTTAGTGTTAGAACTGTCATTTGTTGTCAATGTTAATTTAATATAAACATTTAATTATTACATTTACTGCAAATTGATATTGGTATATCATAATGTATCACTTAATCGATTACGGTCATGGATATTCTTCTACAGATATGGGTATGTACTGTATATTTATACAATAGTAATTTCTTATATTATTCGACAATCAAATATATACAATCTTTTATATATTATTTGCTTTTTATATATCTAGTATATTCATAACAATTAAAAATTGTCTTTTCTTACGATTTTTAAATAAATATCTTAAGAGTGTACCAAATCCCCCCTACTTTCGTTATTTTTACTGATTTCAAAATTCATCCCTTATAAGGGCTAAAACACAACTCTCAGTGAACGAAGCGATAATATAAAAAGAATAATAATTTTGCTATTTTTATTGATCATAAATAGTTATATGCATTTCAATCAAATATTATATACCTGTGTCTGCATCATATTTTCAAAGAATTTTAGTACTAATATACATTAAGCTCATATACATATCAGTTTGCAAAGTAAAAATCATAGAAATACTTATAAAATAGTATTATTTATTCCTACTTTGTATATAAAAATAGTGCACTCAGCGTTAATTACAAAAAAATTAAGGAGATTCTCCTATATAATATGTGACAAGTGATTTTAAAAAATATTTCACAAAGACACTAACCGCGGCTGTGGTGTAATATAAGCTTGCGTGCTTGGCCTTTTCAACTATAGCACTAAAGATTACTAGTACTGGCTTCCTAATAGATAATTGCAGCCTTGGCCCGTCCACCTTGGTGATATCAACCATGCAAGTCTTCTACCGATTGATCCTTAAACTTTAGATACAATTAAGTAGTGATTAGTGATTCTTGTTTATGAATAGTGTTTAACTAAAACACATCAAAATTGTTGGATTAAAAACCATCATAATACTCTCTTACACATAACCTGCAGACCAACGGCTTAAAGGTGACTTCCGAACCAATACCAATGGTGTTCAATGGTTATTTGAACATTTAAAGCTAGCACAATCATATAAACATTTTATGAAGCACGTCTTCAACATTCTTTCTGATAACGAGTTTTTTGTGTTTCAGAATACATAAGGTAAACGACACACACACACACACACACACACACACACACACACACACACACACACACACACACACACACACACATATATATATATATATATATATATATATATATATATATATATATATATATATTCGCTATAGTAGTAATGACAATTGCGTAATTTAATTTCAATCAAACGGGACTCGAACCCGGGTTTCTTATTTTCCGGACAAACATTTTACCTCTCTCTACACCAAAGAACCCATACTTTTATGGTACAAATATTTTGTATTTGACTGTTTCTTTTTTAGATTTTTAACTAACAGAACTCAAATTTTATTAAATTGCTTTTAGAGGATACATTAACGTGAACATACGGTTCAGTGCTTACAATTAAAAGAGACCTTGTAAAACGTTTGGATCATACTATATGTATGTAATTTCAAAATCAGCTAATTTCAACCGCAAAACCCTTGCAAAAAAAACACAAATTACAAAGAGAAGCATACTAAATGTAAAAATTTAAGAAAAGGATAAATAGCTAAAACCAAAGTGATTATAAAGACACTATTTTAGTCTTTACATATCTAAGAAATAATTTACCAACTGAATAAAAAAAAATAGTCTTTCGAGTTTCAACTTATTTATGAATATAAATAAGTTTATTCCTTAAATTTATATTTATAACAACTGCCATTATGGATCATAATTAGTTGATATAATATTTGCAATAAATGTGTGTGACACTCAAGAAAACTTTAGAGTACGCAAAGTTAAAAATGTTATGTTCCATTATATTATCATTGTCTACAAAAGGAAAAATATCCTTAAAAGAAGTAATCTTTCATTAGGAAGCAGTGACGTTGAAGAAGATTATACTGAAATTCGCACGTGTGATGATTACGATAAGTTTAACGATATAGTGGCCCAACGTTACAACCACTTCTTGACAAATATCGATTTGCATGGATGGATATATTTATATAAAATAATACAAGCAGTGTTTAAAAATTATATAATGTTTAAGGTTTGTAAAGAGAACGTTATACCCAAGTAGCTGTACCAAGTACACTGATCTCATAAACAGAGTTAACTTGAAGTACCCAAGCGACTCCATCAACAGTATACTGTAATCTGTGCTTAGAAAGGTTTTAGTGTTCATTAGCAGTAAATTGGATGCAGGAGTTTCTGTGTTATGGCTCCCAAAAGTAGCCGTTGATATTCTCGGATTAGACATTTTCACCATAGATGAGAAGTGTAGTTGCTTGATTAATCTCCTGAATGTAAAAATTTTACCAATCTACTATTTTAATTTTAAAAGAAACACAAGGAACTCCCGCCTATCAAATAAAAGGAAACTTGCAAATTTTAGTACAGTTTAGTTAATATTATCTATAGTATAAGTACAATATAAGTTTCTCAGGAGGTCTTTGTATTTAAAAAATGTTAAATATGTATATAATCTCAGTATGATGTCACGAGCAAAACACTGTGTCATGTAATGAACTCGATCTTGTTCTGACAGAAAGCGTTTGATACTATAAGTATAAGGCTGAAAAACTGAGATTGGCATGTTATAGTTTGACAAGACTTCTTAAAAAATCTAACCATAGAAATGTATATATAATCATCATAATTTGCTCACCATAAATAATAGTTTAAACTTCAACTGTGGTCAGCTGTCCATAGATAGCCCAAATAAATCTGCAGGATAATGTTTTTAGAGTTCCTCCCAATACGAGTTCTTAGAACATTGGTTTATAACGAGTATTAGTTGTTTTAATGAGTCTATACTATATATTTTTGTAATAAATAGTGTTAAACAATGCGTTAAACTAACTTTTTATAGTTATTTTTCATGATAGCCGGTTTTTTCAAGGTACCGGGACTTTTGGACCATTTTTTATCGTTCAGTGAAAAAAGAATCATTACTACTGTAAATTATGATATCTAAAGTCTGATCTCTTATTTATATGCGTAATTAACATAACAAAAATAGGCTACTTGTTACTAGTTTAAAATTAAAAAAATTAGACCAATGCGTTGTGACAGGTAGAAGCCATAATTAGCGAAACGTATTTGTGTTAAAATTTCATACACACAAAACATGCACTTGGTAAATCTAACATTGTTATAATTAACTAAAATATAAAATACAGGTCACAACTGGTCAAATAGTGAAAACTTACCTGAAGAAACAAAACCATAAGAAATCATAAAATAGAGACGGCCCTATTAGTATTGATTTTTTGACGAAATACCATATTGTGACTCTAAAATAGCTTGTTTGAAATACTACTTTATTTAAGTTTCAACTATTAGTAGTGCAATTATGGAGTATTGAGAACCAAAGAGGCTTAGGTTCTAGTTTCACGTAATAGATGGTTATTCACATGAGGAAGAGAACAGCTTAAATATCTAGAAACGTATTAATATTGCGATTTTTCACTTAACATTGAAAAATTACCGAATAAATCCTTTTTGCTTTGGCAGTCTGTTATAATTCTATTAAATGGATCAAGAAACCTTAATAAGAGAAGAACTATGATATTATTAAAATGGTACGAATATCTCTTTATAATACCATATATTAGACACATAAGTAGAACACAGCGTTTTAAGACTTCCACGCTTTTTCATGGTAGCTTTAGGAGTTATCTGCACTAAATTCCTCAAGGAGCAATAAAACCGAAGGTTTTACTTACAAAGGTAGTGACAGGGCACAAGATGAGACCAGAATACGGTAATCTCCACTGTAAACATTGCCTCTCCCACCTGGGTACAGATCATACTGTGGTGTCATTCTGGTGTTTTACCTCGCCTAGAGATTATGCTTTGTCCTGCAAAGCTGCCCAGCTTTAGTTCTCAAGTTTTAATTACAGCTGGCTTTTGAAAAAATGTTTGTTAAAATTGCAGTCAGTTTTAGTAAATACTTTTATTTCATGTATGTGAATGAATTTTTCAATCACCACTTATTGAATAAACTATTGCAATGAGCGGTTTTTGCAATTTTATTAGATATCTCCTTTCAGTTGTTTATGATGTGTGAATAGTGAAATTCCTACTCTGGTAGGTGATTGGTAGCGCCTGAAGGATTAAAAGATGTAAAAAATGACCTTGAGTGTTTTTTCATGAGATCAATGTTAAATATGTGGAGTTTATGACTTTATTTTTGATAGTAGCCATTTCAGAGATCTTCTTTTTGTAAAGCGTACACTTTTTGAATATTGACATAGCAAAGTTAAAGAAGCTTGAGATGTTTTTTTTATTTAAAAAATAAACCAAATAAATGTAATAAAATATGTTTACTGACAGAAGACATACATTAATAAAAAGAAATGTCCCATAAACAAACTAATATGCGAAATAATATAATCAAACATATAATTAAATTGCCATATGGTCTAACCCTAATCATTCCTATCTCAATAAAAAAAATCTTTGATATTTTTTTATTCAAAAGTTGGATATTTGCACTCCTTAAATTTTACTATACCTACAACTCAATCTATTAAGTTATAAAAAGTATCTAAAAGCGTTTAGATACATGTTGTAATATGTAAATTAATATGGAAAATGCATTACTAATATTGATAGGTTATTAGTAATGGTATTTATCAATCAATTCGTCAATTGAAGCATTTATTAAACTGATTTGCTTTGAGAGAAGTAAAACAGTAAATGGATGTAACATGGGATTGTCGTGAGCGGTCACGCGAAACAGTTGTTGGTCATTATTTAGTTTCACTAATTATAGTCTGATACCCTTCCCTTGTACTCTTACCGACAGTACTATCTCAAAAAAACAGTCATCTGCGGCTTCGCAAGCTATTACAAAAACCGAAGGGCGTAACCTATTTAGTAAAAGACTTTATTATGTAAAATGGTAGAGCCATATGGTTTAAATAGAAGTAGAAATCAGGTAATTAATTGTTTTTTCGTTGTCCTTGGTTATTAAGTTCTAAAGTTTAAGAAAATATTTATTGGTTTATATTTTAGGATAAGTGCGAGTAATAACTTATATTTCTGGTTTGGATCTACTACATTTCTAACGCTACAGTTGAGTTTACCTAATAGCCCAATAAAAAAAATATACATATAGAGGTCTCGGAAACATACTTCACTCAAATATTTCAGAACGTGTGATTTAGTTCCGGTCTAAGATGATTATGGTCTCATAGGCAGAGTTTGCCTTGCTGCAGTATGAACAATATATTTTATGTAGGAATGGCCTAAAAGACTATATTTCTGTTCAGGAAAAAACTCAGTTCCAGTCTAGTGTATTAACGTTGCGACAGTTAAATATATCTTATTTCCCTATATCAAAAGACCAAGAACATACTATATTGGTGTTCAAAATTTACTCCGTTAAAAAAGCGTCAAATTCCTGCTCTTCTATTCTAAATGCAAAGTTCAATTTATACATGTTGAGAATTACGGTTCAAAATTGTTTCCGTTACAAAATAAGATCAACAAATATGACTTATTTGAACCGTTGTTACCTTTCGTAGCAAAATGAGCTTTATATTAGAATCCCTATCTAAGGATAATCCATATTTTGCTTTTAATTTGTCCATAAAATCTTCAGTTTTTGAGATATTACACTTTAATACATTATTTTGGCTTAATTTTTAAAACCTCAATTGATAATTGTCTTATAATTTATTAAAGGACTATTTATCGAAACACCAATAAGTTAGAAATTTAAAATTGTATACAATGTATTTTTTAAATTACAAACACATTTTAAATATTACCTTCATACAATACTTTTTTACGAAATAACATAATTATTGTGACCTTAAAATGTATATGGTGACGTTTAAAGAGTCATTTCTGGACAACTCTTCCAAGGATTACTTTGAATAATATGTAATATGTAAAACACTGTACGTAATATGAACTTCTATGACGAAATCCATGCTGAATGTAATATGATTCAAAGTAAACTCGTTCTTCGTAACGATGTAGTAAGTTGTTCGTTAAATAATTTACATTTTATCAAAATCTAATGGTGTATTTCTGTGTATTTGTGTGTGTGTTTTATACAATCACATAGAAACTGCTTGACCAATTTTACTTAAGTTGTACATAGACATTCTTAGGGTTCCTGGTCAACAGATAGACTTATTAATATTATTCATCAAGCCATACCAAAAAATTTCTTTTTGTCTTAATAAGCAGATAGTAATTGTCTTTTTAAACATCTTTAAAAGTCAAGAATAATAACTAAAATAATTGATACTCTTTTAATCTGGTAATAGCAAATGTTATTATTCATCTGTAAAATTCAGTTACAATTTAAAAAATGTCATGTTATGTGAATAAACTTTTTGTATGGGATTTAATCAAATGCAGTAATATAAATGATTTTTAAGAATGAAATCCCCTCTTTCTTAGTAACTGAGAATCTAGTTTAAAGTTGAATATATTTCTCGTTCGAATAAACGTATGGCTGCAAAACGTTGACGAATTGTGACCAAACATGCAAAGATTGTCTTGTGATGTTTTGATTTCATCACCCGAAACCATTGCCCTCGTGGCGGAACCTGTGAGATTTATTATTGCTTCCTATAGAATAACGTTTATTTTGTCATATAATAATCCTGTTTTATCAACATTAATCCATATGGAATATATGTATTATCATACATACACAAAATGCAATCGGAGAAACTTACATTTATGCATATAATTTATTGAGATATATGATTTTAATACTGTGCTTTGTCTAATATGAAGTAAAAAAGAGATATATGAAATAAAATTGTTAATGTGTTGTAATTAAAGAAATATAATTTTACAGTTTGTTATAACATATAAATGTCAATTTATGTCTTGACAGTGCAAGTACTTATTCTGGGATACATGGTTATTTATCACGTAGATGCCCCTGATGAAGGGAAATAAAATACTTCGTATTCATAACTTATATATAAAATAAAAGAAGTCCTGGTAGATACGGTCTCTTATATATTCTCATAATAAGTACTAAACCGAACTACAACACAATATGTAAGAAATACGATCCTAAGCCCAAGGTTTGTCACTATAATACAATTGTAATTAAGTTTTTACATCAATTTTAATATTTTGTGTATTTTTTAAAATTTAAATAATTAGAAAATCGTTCCATTCGCGTTAGAAATTTGAGCTGCGAGTTACTCGAGAAATTATTTTGATGTCGAGTAACTGAAATTACAATATCTGGAAATTCAAGCTTTATTAAATCAACAGTGTTATTGGAGACCAGGTCCACACATTCCGGTGGGCTTATTACAAGAGACTTCCGCTAATTCTTAGTGTGTATAATTGCCCTAATAAGAAAAGCACAACTGAATGGTGGTATAATACAAAGCTTGACACTAGCTTATTAGTTTTGTATTATACAAAATGCTATAATAAAATGCTTTGTTAATTAAATAATGATAGACTTGGGTTTACACGTAATGGATGTAAATGGCTTCCATTTAACTTACATTATTAATCCTAAGATAGCATTTTTGATACATAGATAACCGCTGATTTTTGCAATCCACATGGGTTCCTCAAGCAGTAAATTTCAATTTTACTGTGGTTACTTATTGAGAATGTTATATGATTGTGTTTTTAGTATTTTGGAATGTTATTCAAGTGTAAGTTTATTGAGATGCTTAAATTTGATTTGTAAATACACATCGTATTAATAACTCTTTCTACTTTTTGAAACTGTAGATTGAATTAGATTTTTTCGTCACTGTTATAGTTAAAATAAGTGTTGAAAAAGAGAAGACGAAATGAAAGTATTTTAAATAGTTGTTCTATTTGATTTTTACCTTAAAATGTCTGAAATAATGGATGTATTAGGTTGCTATTAGGTAAAAAAAGTTTCTAAACACCTTCTTCGGTTTGCTTTAATTGACGACTTATTGACGACAAATGGTGATAGCCATTTCTCATGGTAGGCACGTAATACGTCATATCTAGGACTTAATATTGTTGTTAATGACCGGGTTGTATGTCAGACTGGGATAAGTACATACTGAATGTGCTATCGGCATGGAAAAGTTTAATAATTAAACGATTAGGCAACTCGTCATATTTGTAAATGTTTATAATTGTATTGCTAGGAAATAGGTGTATCAAAATTCTTGGAAGAAATAGAAATTTAAAACCCTTTTAAACTGCAGAGAATAGTTTAGTTTAAAAAATGTGTTAGTCTTATGAAAGTATAGGCTTTTTTATTCCTTTAAATGTTGACATTTAAACATGATGTTAGTTTGCTTATTTAAACGCATATGTGACAGATACGGCCAAATACAAAATAATTGAATCGGAAAAAGTAAGCGCTCTGTGGTGTAATGATAGCACATTCACCAGGCAAGTGAGAGATCCGGGTTCGACTCCCGGCGGAGCAAGTACTTTTTGTGATTCAATGTTTATTTAAATTAAATAAGGCTATTGCCATTTATACAATTTAACGTAAATAAAAGTCGATTGACAGGTGTTTGGTCTTCCGATCATATGTTAGTTTGCTTATTTAAACGCATATGTGACAGATACGGCCAAATACAAAATAATGGAATCGGAAAAAGTAAGCGCTCTGTGGTGTAATGGTAGCACATTCACCCGGCAAGTGAGAGATCCGGGTTCGACTCCCGGCGGAGCAAGTACTGTTTGAGATTCAATGTTTATTTAAATTAAATAAGGCTATTGCCATTTATACAATTTAACGTAAATAAAAGTCGTTTGACAGGTGTTTGGTCTTCCGATCATATGTTAGTTTGCTTATTTAAACGCATATGTGACAGATACGGCCAAATACAAAATAATGGAATCGGAAAAAGTTAGCGCTCTGTGGTGTAATGGTAGCACATTCACCCGGCAAGTGAGAAATCCGGGTTCGACTCCCGGCGGAGCAAGTACTTTTTGTGATTCAATGTTTATTTATATATATATATATATATATATATATATATATATATATATATATATATATATATATATAATAACAATTATTAGACTTCTTAGTTTAAATTTCCTTTCATATTTCGGCTTTGCCGTTTTCAAAAAGGTATAATAAATGTATAAAACAAAAATAGCACAGCAAACATAATTTACAGAAGTAAATAAATTTACCTTTTGAAAACGGCAAAGCCGAAATTTTAAAGGAAATTTAAAGTAAGAAGTCTAATAATTGTTATAATAGAGCAATTCTGCATTATACACCCGAATTGAATATATATATATATATATATATATATATATATATATATATATATATATATATTATTAGACTCCTTAGTTTAAATTTCCTTTAATATGTCGGCTTTGCCGTTTTCAAAAAGGTATAATAAATGTATAAAACAAAAATAGCACAGCAAACAAAATTTACAAAAGTAAATAAAATTACCTTTTGAAAACGGCAAAGCCGAAATTTTAAAGGAAATTTAAAGTAAGAAGTCTAATAATTGTTATAATAGAGCAATTCTGCATTATACACCCGAATTGAATATATATGTTACACCCTGTATATATATATATATATATATATTAGCTCTTAGCCAGAAAATTTCTACTTTTGGTCCATGGAATCTATATCCAGTATAATTATAACCATTGTCCTAGCAGCATTTACGATGTTGCCTCTATCTAGAGAATATACAACTACGTAGTCCTGAAAAATTCTACCTCCACCAATTTGTTGTAATCTACTTCGGGCCTAATGTCTTTTTGGTGCTGTATTAGCGTTTATATTGTCAATCAAGGAAACATACATATTACATAGGTCTGAAAATATTTCTTTATTAAAAAACCGTCTACATCCAAACAAAGTAATTTACTTCCGAGCTAAGGTATTTCTGGCACCACAGACTGGTTTCTTTGTTGTCCAGCCTAAGAACATATACATACGTTTATCTTAAAAGGCCACTACGCCCGGAAATTGCAGTTTACTATCAGAAGCAGTAGATTTATTGTAAAAGATTTTATCAAAAACACGTAAAAAAAACGTATGCTGTATTTATAGATTTTTAATAATTAATTTAATTATGCTTTTTTGGATGTCAAATATTTTATATATCTTTAGTGTGTAATAAAACTTAATAAACCTTTTATTTTTGTCTAGATGAATACTGCGAACCTAGCGCAGAATATAAATACACAGAGGTACAGAATACAGGTCACAATAAGTCTGCATTCGTCGACCAACCAGCTATGACTGACTAGAGGCCAATAGCAAATGGACTCAAATGGAATGCAGACGTATTGTAACCTGTATTCTGTAGTGCAGTTTTAATACTTAGTGTTGTGTTTAGTGTTTCATTAAGTGCATGTTTCAGAATTAGTGAAGTTGACACACAACATGATGGTTTTGATTCCTGACTTATGCGGTCATAACGTTCTGGTATCATTTGTTTATTTTAACCCAGAGTGTAATATGTATTAGGTTTCTTATTTACCTAAAGAAGAATCAGAATGTAGATTTTGAAACGTAGTGATTAGTGATTAGTTGTATCACTAAACGATTGCAAATGTCCCGAAAATCCCTGTTTCCTTCTTAAAGTCATATAGTTATCCTTGAAAAAAAATTCAATCTTTGCTCACTATGACATATTTTAAAACTGATAATATTCTCCAACTATTACGTTATACCGTTAAGAAAGTATTATTTTATATAATTTAAAATACCACAGAAATTCCCTTAACATATATGTGATCTGTGGATCTGATCTGCAGGAAGTAAAACCACATCCAGAAAAATAAGTCGTTCATATTTCTTTTTTACAAATGGGTTTCGAATTGAAGTTCTGTGTACCCTTAAAAGCATCTTCTCTCTTACAATATTTTACAATGTCACTAAGGATAAAACGTTTTAATAGATCATCCACTGGTAAAGAACCTTCCTTAAATGAGCCCATTCCGTAAATAACTGTAGCTGATTTCTTTTTAAGTTATGATCCAAGTGTTCTGTTAAATAATGAATTATAGGAAACTATTACACTTTGAATATTGCCTCATGAACATTTTTAGTTTTATCTCTGTTGAAAAGTAAAATAGCGGCTTGTGTCGCTTATTTCATAATAGTCCCTTCCCTTAAACATGTCGCCAATATTTGTTTATTAAACCCTCTCAAAAATATATTCCATATTTCGGAAAATATGCATGAAGGATTTGTATTAGTGTTAAATTGAGATTTCCTATACTTTGAGTTAGTTAAAAGCACTATTGATTTTACTTAACATGTTCTTAAAAAATCATGAATATTATGTCAAATAATTTGTTTACTACTATACATACATAATTCAAAATTAAGAGGAATTAGAGAGTATAAATTCACGCTGCACCAATTATATTCAAACATTTTGAAAAAGATATTGGTTTTGACAAATTACAAAAGTTTGAATCAATGTAATTATGTTCTGTTTAATCTTTGCCCTACATAAAAATATATTTTCTTAAATATTTAGTTTTGATTCCAATATTTTTATTTGTTTCTATAAAAATGGTATCTCGCATGTTATAGAAATGCATCGATACTGTTTATAAAATTATTGAATAATTTTTGTGCAAACTTATATTTGTTGCACTGATAAGCCAATGTAATTACCGATTTTAAATTATTGTAAGCAGTATACTACATTTGGTCTATTGAATAACAAGGGAAATTACAGTTTTCACTCTACACCTTATACTGTAAGTAGACTACAATGACGGAAACAGACAGATTTAACTAAAGAGACTTCTAAGACTTCTTAACAGTGCGTATGATTTATATACTTTCTAGAGTCGACTAGGTAGATATAACTACAAAATCATAAAATGGCACTACAAAAATAAATAATTCTAAAAAGGAACTCCAACATACGCAAAAACTAAATAGAGAATTTATCTTTGCAGTATATCGCCGAACCTTGCTGTAAGATGAGTGTATCTAAATATTTTCTTTTTCAAAAACATCATTAAATACAATTTATTTAAATAAATAAATAAATAAATACAAGGTATAAAAGCTGTTGTCAATCATGGTTTTTTATGACTGAGCCAGTTATTTCTGTTCGGGTATTTCACATATTATTTGTTAATAAAAGTTGTAACTAAATCAATGTTAATTTAAACTGCAAAAAATCTCCCAGAAATACCTTCCTAAGGGCAACTTCAATGAATTTGCTTTTTAATTACCCTACTGAACGATATATCCCACTTGCATAGTATATAATAAATAGCTACGAACAGATAACGTATAGAATTGTTTTAAGATTTATATTCATACCATAATGTACTATATAAATTAGTAGGATATTTTTGTAAAGCGAATGTGAAGAAGTCTGCAGACACATAAACTGGTGCAGTAAGTATAAGCATACAGTTAGAGTTTACAGTGATTGCAAATGCTGACAGGGATTATCCAGGACAACAAACTTTGCAAACTGTTTACAGGTTTAGCCGTAGAACGTATATTTTTAATAAATATTCTAAAATACGTCAGTCATGGCACCTTACACATGAACGAGTACACGATTAATGTTGCTCCATTCACGGAAAATGCAGGCCCAAACCTGAAACGCGTTTATCTGTGATCGTTCGCAGATATACCGATAACATAACGATGTATTTCAACGACGTGATATCGTTTCTAAAAATACTGCAACGTTTCACATCAAATGATTACATTGTATATTCTTTTTTCCCGATTTTTTATTCGCTTCTCGGATATATTTAATTTTTGTAATATTTTTTATCTATGTTTAAATAGCAGCAGTTTAAGTTCTTTAGCTTCTCCTTAGATATTTATTAGATATATTGTTTACTTACTTTGTGTGAAAATGTTTATTTTATTTTTATTTTCCATTCAATTTTAATGATTGAAAGGACGATCTCATTGAACTTTTCATAATTGCACTCATGCAGTTTAACTTCAAAGTTCATTTTCGTCCAATAATTAGTTTTAATTGTTTTATTATTCAACCATAAACTTTATATTTATTACCGTTAAGGTACTGCAATGAGCTTATACGTTGCACATTAACTAAAATAATATTATTTTTTAAGTTAATAACCACAATGAGGTCCTTCCCTATGTCCAGAATATACTAAAAAAACTGTAAGTACATGACTTGCATGCACTCTGAAGCTGTCATTGATAAAACTACTTTATAATTATGGATTAGATTACATTATAATTTAATATTTTTAAACTTTACGCTATAAGAAGATTTTAAATGTTTTTAAAAAGTTTTGTGTGCTAGTATGCTCAGGGAATGAGTTTCTTACGATCATGTCTATCGCGAATAGATTTCAATCATAAATACTTATTATTGAAACTTCAAGAGCAAATCAATGCATATTAAAATTGTCTTCTTTTATTATATGAATATGACTGTTGCTAATTATTTTAACAATTACATGATTCTAAAAATTTAAATTTTCACCTGTTTTGTTAAAATTGTTGTTTTATTCGTAAAACTACTTCATAATAAATTCATGTAATCTAACGCATAGGATGTTGTAATAATTATACAAGTAGCTTATTTCACGTTTTTACTTTCATATCCTTAAATATAATGGAAGTATAATAGTTTATGAAAGAAAGTAGAAATTTTTGTTTAAATAACATAATAAACGTTTTGAAAAATAAACGTGAGCAAACGCTCTGTATTTATGATAGTTAAATTAATTTGTCTTAATGATCTTAACAATATTGCAATTAAGAAGGAAACTATATTAAAATTATTGATTTAAATTTTTGATTTCGCAAAGGCTTCTTTTGCGAAATCTCTCCTTTCGCTAATTTAGTAATTCTGCCAGTGTTTTATTTAGGGGCCGGCTCAAGCTATTCTGACACCCTAGACAAAATATCCGTTTGTCGCCGCCACTCGACAAAACTCAGTGAGACCTTCTCCCTGTCCACAAAGAAATGCTACAACAACATAATTTTTTCCAGCACGTTAATATCATGAGACATGAATAATTACCGACATAATATAAATTTAATATTGGTGTATTATAACCCATATGTAAATTTGATAAATTATACTTTATTAAACGATTTATAATACGATTTAATATGTATCATTTAATCATCATATAACTTTTGCAGGATAATATTTGTGCAGGAATGCAAGAGTTCACTTAAATCTGGATACTTCACTTTTTTATAAGGTCAAGTTCACTAATCAAGCTACCGGTAAAATCTACACAGTGTCGAAAAAAAATCGTCAAGCGACTGATAAGTGGATGATTTACTGACATAAAAAAAACGTTTATATGAATAGTGACAGGAATATAGTAACAACATGGCAGTATGGAACCTAATCAGTAAGACCAAATCTTATCACTGACATCAGGCTCAATACTGACACTGTCTCAAGGGTAACTAAATAGTTTCTTATACTTTACTGAAATTAACGTGAAACTTACTCAGTTATTACGCTGAAATTTCAAATATTGTTTGATTCAAATAAAAGAAGTCTGTTTTTATTCTTTTTAGGTTTTGCTTCGTAACAGTATAGTATTTTTTTTAAATTTGTGCCTTGCTGTTCTCATTCCCTCCCCTCAAAGATTCCAGCCTAGATAAACATATCTATGACTTGTTAATGTATACAATTCTTTAATTTGTGAGCTGTGGTTAAATTTCCTTCGTCTCAGAACATATTTATTTTTCATAATAGTGTTATTTAAGTTTCATTAAAGCACTCGAATACATAAAACAGTTAAAGAATCGCTACAAAACATGATACTTATAAAAGTGGATTAGGTAGCTGGAGTTTATAAAATAAGTTAATAAATCATTCTTTTCTCTTTTTTTCAACACAAATTGCTATATTTCAATATAGGTTATAGGTTATTTACAAATCCTTGTCATTTTTACATTTTAAGGTTAAAACATTTTGTCAAGTGAAATGGAAACGCAGAATAAAAATTAGAACTTAATTTACTTTACCACTTACATAGGTAGTGCCTAATGCAGGAAGAGCAATTTAATTTACCAAAGTGGGAGAACTTTGATTTGAAATTTCCATATTCAACTTTCATAGAAAAGCAATTTTCAATTTCGATTCTCACACATCCGTCCACATTTTTACAGGAGAATTCCATTTATCAGAGAGTATTGATCCAGCAATAAATGGCGGTTTAACACAGGCTGGCATAATAGTATATAAATGTAGCTTAGAGTGAGAATATTTTATTCTTAACGTTTTTATTTTTGTACGTAGCTATATGTGCGCTTCACAAAAAGAACAGTAATTTAATGATCTATTCAAATACATATAATTTGTGTTGTTACTAACTCTTTTAAAAGGGTTGGAATTCAAGGGATATAATCTGTGCAATAATTAATTTGTACAAATAATATTTTCATGTAGAGTCTTTAATCATAACATGGTTCTATTTAGTTCTTTTTGACTTATGATATACTATGTTGTAATTTTAAACAAAGACATATTTTGTGTAAATTTGTTATCGTGAGACAAAACCCAGACTACATGGCACAACATGTGTGATAGTTCTCTACTGCAGCATATAGTACAGTGCATCTTACATTGGATTTACACAACAAGAATACAAATTAATTAACTGTCTTTGTGTTCGTTAAGTATTCTAAATGTGTGGAGAAGTCAAATAAGCTAACCACAAAAGACAATTCAGCAGTGAATGGCAAACATTATATAATTGTTCATCAAAGGATGTACTTCGAAGAAGTCATTACTGTTGAGAAATTCAAGCTAAAATTGAGCAGGTGATCTGCAGTTGGAATGAAAATGAGGAGTGATGAGTATAAGGGGTGGTAGATGGATGGCAATTTGGTAAGTCTACCTCATTTCCAAAAATAAACTGTTGAGACAGATGAGGTTGGAAATGATAGACATGGTAAGTATGGCCTCATAAATTAAATAACATAGAATTTGCATAATACAAAACGAATCTAAACTTTAATTGTGAATAAATATATTATGAGAATTGTGCCTAATAACTATTCATGTAACAAACATAAAATTTTAAATCTCAAAGCTTATGAACTAACAGATTAACTTGGTTATTTATTGAGATAATGAACTAGTTATTAAGTTATAGTTTATATAATATAGAGCTGCATTCTAAGAGACTACGATGGTGAATATCGTTGTGCATTTTATGAAACATCGTTGCTAAAATATGAGAAGCTCTTCCTGCCAACTTCATGTCTGAAACGGACTCCATTAGCAACAACTTGACAGCATCTCGGTAGAAGAATACATTAATTAATTACATTTAATTTAATTACTTCAAATTAAAATTGTAGCGTATAGCCGAGTATTAAAGTTTCTAAATTCAATCTGCATCACCCTACAGAAATCTGTTGCCATAAACAGGATAGCTACACCAGCAATAGCCTTCTGAATCGTTAAAAGCTTCTCAGTCTGACAAGAGCACGCTATGTAACATGAGTGATGGATTCAGAGAATGTAAGGTTATTATTAAGCAAGATGCCGGGAGTATTGACCTAGAGACACAAACTGCCCTAAACTTACTATCAGGAGCGATTTACACACCTCTGCCTATCAATATTTTCATTATATTTTGTAGGAAGAAATGTAGGATAATTAATTTGTCTCCATTGAGCTGCATACCACAGCCCGAGTTCATAAGAGCAATGGGTGACCTCCAAAAATGAAATAGGATGATAGGAAAAAGTAGAAAAAGCTGTATAATCTACGGAAATAAAACAGTCGATACGACACACGGTTTAACCGACTGGACTGTGCTGTAGCTATCCAGGCTTTATTCACTGTTGGTCACTGAAAGCGACTCTATAAATATCGTATGCAATGAAGCAATAATTTTAGTGTTGTGGTTGGTTGGGAATGTGTACTAAATGGTTTTCCGATCTTAACTATTGGAGTAACCAGTAGGCCTACATCCCTACAGTACTAATGACATTTTTATGCTGTCATTATCTTTGAAGATGTAACCTATTTAATGGAATCATCCCTAATTTGAGTATATCGTACTACCTGTATGATTCATTTATGAACTTTAGTACTTAAAATACTTTTATTCCACAAAGTATTATTCTACGATAGCTAATATCTGAGATATACCAACTGCTATCCTAAACACTTAACAGCGGACATCATGAAAAGTTGAGATATGAGTACATTATAGTGGAGGAAAATCTAAAATCTAAATTGTATATATGTATATATATATAAGGGTATAAGGGTATAAACTTTGTATACTCATTACCATTTCTTATTTATATATTTTATTACCACTACCTAGTTTGGAGTTAATAGTTTTACACTTATGTGATATAACAAATAATTTTAATTCTTTTTAATACAACTAAAAATGTAAAATTTTATATGATTTATTGTTCATGCCTTTTTTGGCCTATCGTAATACATCCAATTCGTAGGGAAGTACTACGGCACATTAATCATTAAATTGTTGATACGATATGCTGGGCTAAAGTTGGATATAACCTAAAAAAGTTATTTTTACAGGATATTATATTCAGAACTGTTTTCTTTTTCTTATAATTCATCATTTATTATTTAATTCTTAGAAATTATCAAGAACTTAATCATAGAAGAATATTGTAATAATGTGAGTCGTGAAACAAGTAAACGTATTTATTTAATTCAACAAATTATGTAAATTATAAACATTGCAGTTTTTTTAAACAATAACTCAGTGAGATGAAGTATGAAGGTAGTGAAGCCATCAGACTAAGAGCTGTACATTAAACTGATGTTTGCCCATTCAGCACAATGTAGTGCCATTGACCTTAAGACCACTATCGACCTGTTTTCATGCTGGTGTATTTTTCTTGCACTAAACACTTCAATTACAATTTTCCTGCTATTAATTAGTGTTCATTACACCTATGTTGATGTTAAATTAGATTGAGTAGAATAGTCTAGAAGATCATCGGGTTGTGGTGTGTAAGAAGGAGTTCTAGCTACGCCTCTAGAAGCAAATACTACAACTCGGGTCTTGAAGAGATAACATGAAAAAACATAATTATATGCAAGAGTTAAGATCAATTATATCCCTCTTTTCATTTAAAACCAACGCTCTTATCAAATTCGTATTTTCTATACGCTGATCAATATTAAGTTCTCATTATTTAAACATATGATGTAAACTATGTTTGCCTCATAGATAGTTATAATTGGGAAATTATGCTTGTAGGAATGAAACAAATTATACAAACAATATAACAGAAATATAAAACAAATACTGCTGGATTGGGGAGGGTTACAACCATACTTTAATATGTGTACATAAGTATCATTCCATAGGAGCGGTCCATGAGGAATCAACCGAAAATTAAAAGCAATCATAGGTTTTTAGTGTTTGGTAACAATTGTAACAACAATTTTTAGTAAGTTTGGCTCATGAGGTCTACAAAAATTTTTCATTAATAAACTCAACCTTGAACTTTAGATATTTGTTTCAAATAATGTTTACCCTAAATCTGTTTTCTGAGGAGAATTAAATGACTAAAATATTGAAATTTGTCTTATTTAAAAACACGAATTATGCTTGATTTTAAGAATTCATGCTTTAAACACATTTTCTCTCTGGGGTTGAATAATTTAAGATTTTGCAACAAAACGTGTAATATTTTTAAAAAGTTTTCATTCCACACAAATATTTTAAATTATAGTTTATTACTTTATTATTATAATGTTAATTGGAGTTGCATTGTATATTGCGTAGTATTCTAGTGTGTACATTTATTTTATACCAGTTTACACATTTTAAAATACTATTGTTGTAAGAAATTTATGATATACCCAATCAATTTATTATATCTAAGACAAACATCACTCAGGCCTTTACTGTTACACTTTGAATTGAATCAGTATAATAAGTGGCGAATCTGTTTCAAAACTGAACATATCCTTTGTTTTATATATGTGAATTAAGTTTCCAATTATTCAAATAACCTGGCTATTATAAAGACCTTTTAATGTCAATGAAACATTTGAATGTCAATTAGTGAACCGCGTCACTTGGATCGATAAAGATTATAAACAATGGCAGACACTAACATTAAAGGGACAGGTTGGGCAGCCATTAGTGCGGTATCACCTGTCATCAGCTCACAGCCTGCATTCTGTAAATGTATTTGTCGATACTCCTTTCAACTTTGATACTTCATTTATGAGAGAGCTGTAGTCCTGGTGATTTAGATTGATTTGTAGTACGTCTTTGATTTATAACTGAAACGTGTTTTTTTTATCTTACCATTGTACCCATAGTCTCTATAGATGTAAATATCTCGTCATTTACCTTAGATGCAATAACGTGACTGCAGCATGTTATAAAATACTCCTTGTAGATTTTCCACTGTCATAGGCGTAAACAAGATCATTATAAATTACATCTCAATAGTATTGGTTGCTTAATTTAAGATCATTAAAAGACATTCTTTTCTCCAAAATAAGTTTGAATCATTAAATGTTTTTATTGATGCCTACTGGTCGGAGATCGAAACTTCAATCGGAGAGACCGTCTTAGTGGGCATACATTCGTGACAATCTTTCGAAAACTTTATTTTAGTTAGTTTTTTAATGTTTTAAGAGATGTACTCTCCCGATTTTTTTTTAATCGTCTCACTTATTCCACCTTTGAGACAGTATGTTGTGCAATACAATTTCAGTGACGACTATTTTTAAATTTAATCACTTTCATCTTTTATCTTACAAATAATTTTAAAAGCATAAGATGTTTTTGTGTGCCATTTTATGCCTTCAATAATTATTGACATCGTGTAAAAATGATATTGCTATTGCTTTAACAGGATGCATTTTTAGATCATATTATCAGGAATTAAAATTTGCGGCACAGTTTATATAAAATTTAATTGGAGGGTAATAAATAAATTTAAACAACTTGATGTAGCATTTATCGAAATAATTTTAATTAGATATCGGTAAATGTATAGAACATATTGTATAGCTATTTAAATACCTAAATCAATCTTGAGTATTTAATAACTTGATCATTCAAACAGTTACTAAAAACTGCCGCTTTTGTCAAAAATAATTTTTAAAATTCCTTGTTGTTTTTAATCACTAATGCAATCAAACAAAATAATGAAAAATGCAGGTTCGTGTAAATTTTTTAGTGAATTGGTTTAAAAAACATATTTCTGTTATTATAATATTTTTTTTTATGAATCACATATTAAGTGGATTAGTAGCTTACTTTTAAGTAACTTCATCGTCATTTATAGTTTTTTTGATATATTATTTAATAACTTGAGCAAAATACTTTATTTTCTTATTATTCACAAGAAAATACACTAAATATTAAAAGAATGATTTTTAATAAAACTAAATAACTGCGATATATTTGGTATAAGAGTATTTAATATAAAGAATGTTATAAATATCAATGGTGTGTAGGTCACAAAATTGCCTTAGAAATGAGTTATAGTTCCCGTGTTACGTGTACAATTTTATGTATTTTACAATTTGGGTTACGAATATAAACTGCGTACTTTAGCTAATCCAGCATTGCTATATAAATCCCAGGCGTGTATATTATGTTACATTGCATCTAAATATAATTAGCATGAATCATCCCGTGGGGCTGAGAGTGTTAATCTATCTTTATTAACATTTAACAAGTTATTACTATTCATACAAAGACTGAGTGTTTTGAGAATTATAAGTGTACAATATTTGTAAGGAGAATTCACGAGATCATTTATTAAGTTTAAGCCTAATTAATATAATTGATCTTCCTTTGTTTATTTAACGACTGAGAATTAATTTGTTTTTATGAGTACAGTCAAACAATTCTCTTTAACAAATGCTATAGGATAATATTACAAATGTCTGTAGATTCTCACAACACATCCTCCCTTGTGCATTATAATCCTACTTGCTTTTGTAAACCATCTCTGATGATTACATTAGTGGTTTAGATATCCTAAAACATATGATAATAAAATAGTGAAAATATATAAGATACATATAAATTATAATTTATAATATGTAAACCTCTTTAGATAGTATTGATAGCTATTACACATATTCGAGCAATATATACAATATATAACAATAATTTTAGTATTTAATAATAGCAAATTTTAATAATAATATCCGCTACAGCAAAGTATAAGACACGCAGATTGTCTGTACTAGTATTGGCGTTATTTGCAAATAAAAAGTTAGAAATAAACGGGTAAATTTAAATATTAATTTGGAAAATATGTTGCAATAAGAAATCTTGTATAAGTTAATATTATCACAGATTAGGTCAAAAAATGTTGAAGCATCAAACAGTAGATTCGAATAGATACAGATATATACTGGATGTCAATAAATATAGGGATTAAAAGTTTAGTACCTGCAGTATAATTTTTAATTACGCACAGTTCTGAATAGTAAAAGCATTGGCTTGAGTTAATTTATCAGAAAACTTATTACGCAACCAATTATACCATATTAATATTCTGTGTGATCCTTAGTTAACAATCCTTTAGTTCGATTATCCAATAAAGGATTTTTTATAATAAATATCAAATATGTCTCGACAGCTGAATTAAGAACTATTTGTCTCTTAACCTAAATTTTACAGTCACAAAGAATGGGGAAATAATGATGGTTCTTGGAATTCTCAAATTATTCTTAGAAAATGGGTATTGGTAATGGATGCACATTTACAGTGATATAATATAACTGGAAGCGTTTATAAACAGTGTTGTGCAAGCATGGTAACTGTGAACCAAACTTGTATAAGATTTAAGAGCTGCATGTATCACGGCTCAAACTTTTCCCATCAACCTTCTGTAACATAAACAGATTTAACGATGTTTTTGAACAAAACTGGACTTAAAGTTTTAACACTGGCGCACCTTGAACATTACGGTACCATAAAACGTTATCGCCGGTTTGATAAATTTATGCACATTTAAGGGACATCTGAGAATTAATTACTCTCTCCTGCAGGTGTTTTAACGTAACATCTACAACGAAGAGACGAAAGAGTCGATTCTGCTATACTATGATACGAAGAAAGTAATTTGAGGGGAGCAATAGTATTAAATATTTTTCGTGTCTTAGCATGACATCACATTGCTCTGTCACAGACATTCCTTAGATAAAAAAATAAAATCGGTTATCACTGAGAGTTTTATTCAGATCTTACTGTCCTTAACTCCTGCCCTATTTGCATATTTAAATTTATTAGTTGAGCGCAAGGGAAATTACTTCCAGTAAGTAAATATTGTATCCATGTGCCACTTTTGATTGTGCAATATATGGAGGATCCTTTATCCACTACAATCAGTTATGGTGTTCCCTCTATATAAACACCTTTAATTAGTTTGCATAGTTCATGTTACTTAGTGGGTTACGAGTCTATGAAATATTGAATTGTAGGAAGGGGTCGAGCCTAAATGATTAAAAATATGGATTATAAAGAATATCTAACGTAGAATTAGCATTAAGTAATGAAAAATGAACGGCAAGGAAGAATATATTAACCTCCTATTTGATAAGTGTTATATATAATATGTTTGATATGTTTTTATACTTGTGTACTATTTACAAATTTGTATTTATGTGGAATATGAGATATTATTTCAAACGTAAGTAACTTAAATTTACTAATTCTATGTATTGTATGCGGGCAGTGAAAGCACTTTGAATAATAAGTGCAACTATTCCATTCTAACATATATAGCCTAATGAAACAATCTATGGATCTATTGCATGTAATGTTAGTGAATCCTGTGAAGCGACACTAGGTGATGCATAGGTATTCCTATACTCCTTGCATAAATTAATTAGTTGTTTATTTATTTTAATTTTTACACTTTTTTTTACTTTTCATGTCTAAGTCGATAATCTCACTCTATATTCCATAATTATATAATTGTAATTACTTTATATTAGATGCACTACTAATTTATATGGTGTTTCAAAACATGTATTTTAAATCATGTTTTCCAACTGCTCGATAATCTCTTTATGTTTTTTTGTGTGTTTAATTCACAAAGATAGTTAATGGTAGATGACTAATAAGTTTAACCACCTTATATTTCCTTTCAATTCAATATGAGCTATATTTTTAAATATTACTAGTAAATGAATACACATTTTCCAGTATTATTTTTATTCTTGCAAGGCCTTTCAGAATCGTTGAATCCATTATAAGACAACTTCATAAATTAATAAATATTTACATTTTTCTAACTAATAGATATTAAAATAACATATGGTAAAGTATTGAGAAATATATTTAGCCAGTATAAAATATTTATACAGAATTAAATTTAAATTTTAAATATTCTCTTGCCGTCGGTTTTCAAAAGATATTAGTTGATACTAAGTATACGTTAAAAGTATAAATGATATAGGTTTCAATTAGTTTTATTGATATAGGCTACGTCTTCACCTTTTTTTATATTTTATTATTTCATGGACTCATGAACCATTTAGTAACGTACGGAAATTATGCAGATTCGTATGTTTTTGATACAGGCAACATCCTTACTAAATGTAATGGATAAATTTATTACAGTTATTAAAGTTATTTTCAGATCAAAAGAGGCACACGGATTAAATCTTTAGATACTCCAAACAGTAATTTTTCTTAGGCTCAGTCATTAAATTTAAGGGTGCTTATAGGGCAGAATTGAATTAAAATACGATTCTTATGAAAATACTAGTAATGACTAAAAATATGGTTTGTGTATGGCATTCCTAAGATGAATTGATTTTATACTACGTTAATCCTTGTAAGCTCTTTAATTGTATTGTTTAGCTTCAATTACTTCTTTTACATCATGACATAACCCTATCTTTTTTCTGCTCTTTCCATTATGTGTGCTGTGTTAAAAAGTATGTGGAATATAGAACGTAGTTATCATATCCTATTTAAATATACTTAATCCTAAATAAACATTACCGATTTATTGTATCTAACTTTTGAAGGATCGCCTGTGTTACAACTTAAAGTTCTGTTGTGCCCCGCCACATCGTTAAATTTGTTTATGTTACAGAAGCTTGATGAGAAAAGTTTAAGGCGTGTAGTTACATTTAATCCCTTAATCTTAATTGTAATTCCGCTTCACAATTACTATTCTTCCACACCAATTTTATAAAAACCTTTCAAATTATATTATATATTGTAACTAATTTTTAAATGACCAATACTAAGTTCCTTAGTATCTTGTACTTAACGCAACATTTCTTATAAACGAACACAAAAAACCAAGAAAGGTCATTACTACCCCGTTCTCTGTTACTGTATTCTGTATTCTATTTTAAACTACTTGGTTAAGATGATTGACGGTTAACTAGTCAGAGACCAAACATTTATTTTAGAAGCTCCATGTTTCTGGAATTTGTGTGAAGATAATATTTCTTGGTAGAATGTAAAAGTAGTGAAAAAATCAAAGGAGACTGGCAAAAGTATTTTTTATGAGTAAGTTTGATATATACCTCCAAAAACACAAATATGTTTTTATACATTTACCAATTTCTATAAATAGATTTTTCTATTTAGCAGCTCTTGATAAATACTAAATGAGGATATTTTATATTATTTACAAAACTCCTATAAACTTTTATCAAAACCCCGCAGAAAATAAAGAGACCTACTAATACGTGTTTTTATTATCTATACTTTTTAAATAAGTAGAAATAATATCTTCACACTAATTCTATATTTATTTCGTGGTATAATTTAACACATAACGATTTTAATTTACTCCTTACTTTGATTGTAAAACAAACTGTGCTGATCCTAAAACATAGTAGTGCAGATTTTTTTCTTTTGGACTGCATCAAGTTTAAATGAGTTACAAGTTCAAAATAACTTTACTTGATTTAGTATAAACAGTAAAAACATAAAAACCTACATAAACTGATGCTGCGAAATATAATAATTGCCTTAATATCCCCTAGGACTGTGATACCGTCTGAACTTTCTTTTCCAGCTACAAACATTAATAAAGAGATTTAATGATCCAAGTTTGAGTAAGTTTATCTTAACATAATCGTCAGTTAAACTAGGACAATGTGATTTCTAATGTTTTTCTTTTTGTCCTGGATACACAGCGATGAATCCCAGAGGAGTATTTTATTATTAAAATCAAAACAGAAGTTAAATAGTTACGATAGTACAAAAGGTTTTTGTTCGAATTCAAACTATTACTGTACTGGAATCCGTAATTTTACAAAATAACTATGTTTATTAGACATTGAAATGTATTAATACTAAACTAAAAACATACCTCTGTTCTCAACGCTCTCTTTCTTCCTTAGTTTTTAACATAGGCTATAACATCGGTACGCGTAAACGGAAACTGCAATAACGAATATTGAGTCCTGTATTTTGCGTGACACATTAATTTTAATAAGGAATTACCATGAACAACTTTGGAAACAACTTTGATATTTTCTTTCCTTCAAACAGTTCCTGATACAAAAATATTTGGTATTTTAATCTGCCCATAAAAATATCATAATTGAAATCTTCGATAATTATTAATACTCTTTCTAAAAATGTTCACAAATTTTAATTAAAATTGCATAAATTCCTATTCCAACATCTAAGTCCATGTTATACCAATTTGCAAACTTAAAACATATTGTTCTAAGGAAAAACTTGTGATATATACAACCATAAAATTATTTATACCTTGATACCTTCACTGTTGTACAGTATAAAATGAATCAGTATTGCTAATTTGATAACTGTAGTATAACTGAAACTGTCCTTGAACTAATATCCTAATCAAGGAATACCATGGCAATTACAAGGTATATTATTTTAATAAAACAATTCAAATTTAATTAATAATTCAATTGGATCAATGCGGATTATGAGAAATGGCAGACAATAACAATACAGGACAAGTCAGGAAGCCACTAATGCTGTACCACCTGTAATCAGCTCACGGTCTTCACTCTGCAAATGTATTTTTGATATTCCATTGAAATTGAATATTTTCTTAATATAGTTTTATTTCCTGGTGAAATAATTGACTGTTTAATATGTATTACTCTAAAATTATGCATTTATTATAAATAACCTTGCTATTGTAATCATTGAATCTGTAGGTGAAAATATTTCGTCAGTGACATTGAAAAAGGGAAGTGATGGGTGCATATTTTTTGTATTACAACCAATATATAGTTTATGACAATTATTGAAGCCGTATGTACTCGATCCATATCCAACCTTTTTATTATTCAGTTAAAACAGTTTATAAGCTGGTATGACATTGAGATGTTACCAAATAACCTAAGTAAGCAGTGTTCGGTACAGTGTGTGGTAGTTTGCTATTAGAATAAGTGTTAATTTTAACTCGAAACATAGTGTTATAAATGTTGTTACACATAACGATAGCATATGTCCGAATTCATGTTATCCTCTCCTACCTTTATCGTCAATAAGAAACTTTAAAAACATATACAGTTAAGCTTCAGTATTAAAGTCAGTGCTCCGATTATTAATTAAGGTCCCAATCACGAACCGATTGTTACTACTACATCCACTCCTGCGATACTATATGATTAAAATATCAGTTATTTACGATACAGTTATAAATGATGTGGGCTTTAAAAAAAATAATTACTTAGTTTTAAGTTAACCATAGCAAAGTAGAAAGTCGTAACTTTCGTCTGTACCTTACTACTAAATATATTTTTTGGTAAAACACCACACACACACACACACACACACACACACACACACACACACACACACACACACACACACACACACACACACACACACACACACACACACACACACACACACACACACACACACACACACACACACACACACACACACACACACAGTAACATTACAACTATATCACATTGTGGTTCACTGATAAATATTAATATTTCAAAAGTTATGTAAAGTAAATTAATAGTTTATAACCAATACACATGCATTATATAAAATGGCATTTAGTTTACAAATTGATTTCTTATAAACGTAAGTGGTTTCATTGTTAAGATCAATTTTAAAATTCAAAAGCGTACAGAAATTTATGTTTATACTTCTATAAGTTTAAATTTTATATCTAGCGAAGTATAATAGATCAGCAATGCCTCATATATTGGCATCCAATTCGCGACCCAAGTTGATTATTAGCGTCATTCAATCTAGGAATGAACCAGACTCTATCAAATTGCCCGTCATTGTTCACTTTTTTGTGTTCATTATTCGTTTTGTTGAGTACTTCTACTGCTATTTATCTGTATATATTAGTATAGGTTTCTTTTTATAAAAGGATTTTAAATTTATTTCTAATATGTTTGTATTAACAAACCTGTTCTTTAAACAATATTATATCTTTTACACGTCCTAATGAAAAACATTAGACTACTCTGGCACTAACTATGCAAGTTGTAGGCGCTTTATAATTAGGATAACTAACAAAAGTATTGAAACGTTTGAACCACCCCAAAATATAATACAGAAGGACGAATTACAAGCTTGAAGGAGAAACACAATGCTTGTTGTAGAGGCTTACGTGATAAACCCATGATCTCTAATCACTAGTCAAATTGACATTGTCCTCTTTCCACTTACTCTCGAGATTCATATGGTAAAAGTTAGCAGTGATTAATTGGCTAATATTTTTGAACCCATTCAACATATTCCAAAACCTATCTTGAAGTCGACACAGCTGTCACTCCACCAGAAAATATCCATGCTTATTTGCCGAGGGTTAACGAAACCTGTGACTCAATAAAAATTTTACTTTATATCTGTGCCTTTTTTCACGATAGGAAGTAAACTAACCCATAGAGTTGCAATTTTTATGGCGCTTGAACTTTGTATAAGTAACAATGAGTGCGATAATAATATATGGCATTTAACGAGATGTGGTTTAGTGTTAGCCAATTTAAAAATTAGTGCTATGGGTAACCACAGTTGCATCAAGAAAATATCAGAATAGATTAATTAGTAAACAACTGATTACAATCATATGAGATTTTAACAGGTGCCATTTTTATCGATATAGTAAAAAGAAAACAGAATATTGGATCGAAAATGTTAACATTCAGTGACAAGGAATAATTTGAAGTTACTTTTTACTCTCACTACGTCACAGTAGCATTTACTATGTAATCACTAAATGGGGCATACCTTAATTAACAAAAATTTAAATGTATCATTTAGCAATATATCTCTAAAGATTTTTTATTCTGTAAACTATAAATTGTACAAGATGCTTCATTTATACATAATTAAGATTAATTTCTACAATGCTTATCTTTAGAGTCGATTTATTTTTCCGTACGTTTGTCAGTCTGTCTATTTATCCACAGGGCACCTCTAGAATTATATTAGCTATAGATCTGAAGTGTTCCATGCAACCGCAGTGTGACGGCGGCGTGGCGTACCTTGCCATGTTGTAGGATGTTAAATCCTCCATGTTCTATAAACCACTAAGCTAACACCACGATACTTTCCAACACATTGACATTGATATACTAGGAGCTGTAAAGTCGGAAACACCAACAGCAATCAGTACCATTCAACATGAGAGGTAAACTGTTATAACACAATACTATGGATACCCGTACCTGGATAAAATATCAAGCTTTGCATCAGGGATACGTATAGTTGTAACCAGCATGGATTTATTTAATAGGATAGGTTTTGTGACAAGAGACGCGAATAATTCATTTATTATAGTACTTATATGTAATGGATATCTCAAATACTGGTCGGGATTCAAAAATGATAAAGACAGGTTTAAGAAATGTTATTAGCATTGTAGAAACATTTTGATTTTTCACAAGGTTCCTAAATAACAAAGTTCTGAATTATTTAAAGCTATAAAAATTTTCTCCGCGTTGGAATCAGACGGTGTACCAGACTGGCAAAGAACGTGACCGTGATATTAAGATTATCTTTTATTTTTAACATTTATTAATCTTAACATTTATTTATTAAGTTTAAAAATCTTTCAGCTATTTTGAGACCGTTATACACCTATATTACAGCTTCCCTAATCTGCGTTATATAGTGCGTACAGTGCTCGAAAATAAATTTGGAATGGGAATTAGTGTGTAGATCTGGGCATATTTGTCTTTGAGGTTTTGTAGACATTTCGCTTAAGAGCTACCATGAGAACAGTTTAGTTAAAAACCTAATTTTGATGATAATTTCTCATGCGTGTCATCGGTGTATCTAACAGCCTAGCAACATCACCAACGACTGTGTTATTGATTGGTTAAGGAGTGAAGAGGTAAACAAGGTTAACACTTTCATTCTTTACAACATTTGTAAAATCCATTTTAACACTATATACTAATATAATATTAAAGTACATAAAACTAGCTTAATAATACAAAACTTGATTAATCTCATTGCTATAATAGACTAAAAATTACTGTAGGTTCACTGATAACCATAGCCAGAAAGATTAGATTAAAAAAATATTGTTACGATGTAATAAACAATTTTTAAGCATTATACTGATAATTGCTATAACAAAATTATATTTTCTCTGGAGGTTTAAGGTATATAAGTTTTCGTTAACTGTAAAATACTTTTTCAATTGAACCAATAATTCAAAACTAATATAACTTGTATAGTCAATTGTATGTTACATCTTTTTAGCAAAACAGTTCCTCACTGAAATATTACGTCAATGCCACTGCAAACTGTTAGTCTATTTAAATGTTAAACAAGTTTAATAATAAAAAAAAAACAGAATGGTAACAGAAATTTACATTTTTTAAGCCACAATTATGTTACTACCAGTGTATCCACAAACAGTTTTTGAAAATTATATTATACAATTTATTTTTGAAAATAAAACTATATACAAACGATTATAATTAACTCATATTTTTAGTGGTTAATCATTAGAAATATTTGTGTTATGATTCCTAAAGTATCCTAAACCACAAAACTAAAGTTTATATAACTCATCTATAAAACTAGAATAACGAAATAACAAAATATTATTAGAAAGATAATTCGTCATGAGGAATATTAATAATTAGTTCTAATACTTATAAAAGTCATGTACAAAATACTTAATAGTACATAATATTCTGATTGTAAAAGCATTACGCAAGTACTAATTTTCGAAAACTTACCTATATTAAAACATAATATATTATTAAGTAATTACTCGTGTAATGACTCATTTCATACGCCCATCTCACATTCATTTCAATACTTAGGCCTAATTTAATTTAGAAATTTGTTAGTAATAATAATTAAGGAATAATTATTTATACATTGTCTCAAATTTTAATACAAACAATAATAAATACAAAATCAAAATTAATCAAAATTCACCTTATTACATATAAAATTCAAAAGTTATAAAGTGAACTAAAGTCAGTGATACAGTGTGCAGGGATGATTGTTGAAGAGTGAAGAGAGCAGATATTTGAAAGGTGAAGAGGAGAGAGGGATCTGAAAGAAGTGAAGCAAGATTATTATTATAAAGAAACTGGTTACATTTATTCAGCAGTATTTGAAAGGTTACTTTATTACATTCTTATTATCACTGAAGTACAAAGAAGCAGAAGACAGACATTGGGTGAGAAAATTCCTTTTAAGTTTACTAGTGATTCATTGGAAGAACATAAAACCCAGGAACATTCGATTTTTGCTAATAATTCAAAATTAATATAATTAAAATTTAACAACAATTATTTTCAAATTATAATAAAATACTTTTATAAATATTTCTATTTCATTTAAGCCAGCACGACCACCCTTCCCCTAAAAATTAAGAATTATATTTAAAAATTTACCATTATCGTATCCTCCATCTTGTTTCAAAATTCAAACTTGTATGTCAATTAATTGTATCATCATAAATTTCACATTTATCATCACCTGAATTATTTGTTATTATTTCTAACTATAATCAGAATACAAATTAAGTTTAACCATTTATTTAAAGTGTATAATAGTAATAATAGTATATTACAAAATTGGCGTCCAACGTAGTGGCTTAATGAAATATTTATAATCTTTGATTTGAGACAATTTTCTAGATCGTAACAATAGCCCTAGACATAATGTACTGTACGTAGTTAGTTGTCAATTTATATCATATTGTCTGTCAATAGGCTATAGGTTATTTAATAACTCACTATTATAATATATAAGATTTAATTAACAATACATTAGTCCTGTAATATTATTCTATCTTTTATCGCAATTAATGTCCCGTGATTTTAATTTAAGATACCCTAAACGGTACCCATTCCCAACAGATAATATGGAAAATAACCAAGTGCTAAACGTAAACAAAGACGCCATTAATCCCGGTATCGAAGACGAAAAGCGAACAGAGAGAAGAAGCAGAACAAAACTCCCACAATTCCTCGCGCTAACAAAGTCAACATTCTCACAGCGGTCAACAACGAATCACGGATGAATGAAAACAGTGCTACCAACACCTACGCGGCAAATTTCCCTGATTCCCTGCAGAGACGTGAAGATGGAGCTACTGCGCCTCCCACACTAAACGTAGTTGAACATTCTCATTATACTCAATCAGTTTGATGCCATTGGCAGTGACAGGTCAAATAAACAAACCGCTGACGAGTCCCAATCGACAGCTCTTCATGCTATCATGAACGGTTTAAACAACTTAATGAAAATTTGATTAACACTAAATCTGAGTTAAACGAAAACCTAAACGCAAAAATAAACGAAATAAGTGATTGTATTTCTAAAACTAAAATCGAACTTAGCTATGAAATCAAATCTTGTAGGGAGACACTCGAGACACAAATTAATGAACTGCGGATAATCAAACTGAAATTCCGAAATGAATTGAACGCTATAAGGGACAATCAAGATCAATTCCGTGAAAAAATAGACCTGAAAATTAAAGAATCCACTGACAGCATTAGAGGAGAATTAAATCATAGTTTTTGAAGAACATAAGGCATTTGTAAACCAACAGTTCAAGATATTAGAATCGGTACAAAACAAAAATCAAACTCTAGAAAATAAAATTGCTTTTGAAATAAAAAATGCTATAGACCAAGTACGACATGAAAACGCCGGAAACAAATAAAATACAAATCAAAACCATTATAAATGAAATTCAACCACAAATCCAAAAACAATCATGATAGAATAAACAATCTAGCCGAGTGTATTAATAAATATGAATGTGAATTAGAAAATATAAAATCTAAATCTCAAATTGAGACGAAACCATGTGAACCATTGCAAGTCATTTGTACCGGAGGAGATTCTGTAGACAGACAAGTGCCAAAATTCAACGGACGTTCTACCTGTCCAATGGAATTTTTTACAAAAAATTAGAAGGTATTACGAAAAAAATATAGGTCGTGTGCAACTCACACACACATCTAACACTGAACATCTCATTGACATATTAGAAAGTAGTCTCGAAGGTCACGCGTCACGATGGTTTCCAATTAATAAAACACGATATTAAAAAACTGGGAGGATTTTGCACAAGAATTTACTACGAAATATTGGAGTCGTGATGTGCAACGCGGCATACGTGCAAAAATAGAATCAGAACATTACAAGAATAATGGAACATTGACTCGTGCTGAATACTTCACCGAGCGTGTTATCACACTACAATCGATTACCCCACTAATAACCGAAGAAGAAATCGTCACCATTTTATCGGAACGGTTTTTGAACAAATTATTCAGGATAGCCGGAGCGTTCAAAACATTAACACCATTAAAGAGTTTTGAACGATTACTACAACGAGAAGACATCCGAGACGGCCCAAAACGGAACAAAATAATTTCATCCCAAAATCACAATTCATCTGGTTATAAGCCAATACACCAGAAACCTCACCAATCCCCAGTCACACCACATAATAACATTGAACAAAGAGCATATCAGCCAAGGAATCAATGTCACGGACAAAATCAACATTATAATGATCGAAACCAACATAACAAAAACTATTACCACCCATACAACAGTCGTAATGATAATGAATTCAAGAGTAAGACACAACCATACAAAGACCACTACCAAAAATCGACAGAATACTCACTACTACCCAGGAAACGATAGACATTACCCCACCACAGAACAGGCACAAGTATGCACTATCGTGCGGCAGGGAGAAAATGCTCGAAATCTACCTTCTAGTACCGGCAACGACCGCAGCGAAGACGTTCCAGCGGCGGGAAACGGCTGCGCGCTGTAGAACGGAACCGAGGAAACATCGCACCAGAAATAAAATACGAAACTACAGCGCTAGAAAATAACGACCTCGGATATTTAAATCAGAATTATTCTTCAAACTATAACCCTAGTAATGAATTTCAAGTTAACAACATAATATGTGATAAAGATTTCCTTTTTGAGGAAAAAATAGAACATCCACTAATAACTAATCCTATACAAATAAGATGTCCAGAAATTAACATCAAAATTAATAATGTAGAAACTAATGCCTTTAATTGATTCCGGATCGGATCATCTATTACTTGTTTGTCAGAGTCTTGGTTTATGGACAACCAACAATCATTAAAGCCATTTGAAGAACTGCCCCTAGCCAATACTACCATTAAAACTGCTATTGGAAACATTTCAAAACGAATCAACAGTGTCATATATGTACCTGTCACAGTAGCTGACGAGACTACTCACATACAATTCCTTATAGTACCGCATCTTGTCAAACCAGTGATTTTAGGAATGGATATGCTAGTATTATGGAAAGCAGAGCTAAACTTTAATAATAATACAATAAATATGAAAATAAAACAATACAAAGGTTATAATGAAGTTTGTAATGGCAATAAATGAAGGGCACTTATGTGAAATCACCACTCAACAAGGCGTTATGCTTATGGAAGATTTTAAATGACTCAATGTCAACATTTAATGAGTATGGCACTATAAAACAATGGGAAGATAAACAAGATTAATAATGAGAATAATGATTACATTGATGCACAACACAATATATCAACCAAAGATAAAATGTCGGTGGAAGATATAATGAAAACTCTAATCCCTAATAACTACATAAATGAAGAACAAAAACAATGTTTGATCAATCTACTATACCGATAATAGGGACGTTTTCTCAGACAAACCCGGATGTTGCACTAAATATGAACACGAATTAAATATAGAAAATCCTAAAAATTTTAAATCATTAACCTATCCAGTACCTCAAGCGTACCAAGACGCTGTACAAGCTGAGATTCAAACGGATGGAGAACCTTAACATAATCGAGAGAAGCAAAAGTACCTACGTAAATGCTATCATCCCAGTAATTAAAAAGTCTGGAGAAATTCGATTGTGTTTAGATGCCCGCAAAGTAAACGCAATAATTAAACCAGATTTCGAATGTAACCGCAGTGTTAGCGAAATTCTGAGTAAATGTAGAAACGCAAAATTCATAAGCAGTGTAGACTTAACGGCTTCATATTGGCAAATCCCACTTACTAAAACTTCGCGTCAATACACCGCATTCCAATTTAGAGGCAAGACCTACCAGTACAAAGTCACACCATTTGGAATTTCTACCTCCCAAGCTGCACTAGTACGAGCTCTTGATAACGTGTTTGATGATGAGATAGAAGCTTTCACAGCAATTTACGTTGATGACATATGTATCATTTCCCCCGATTTCAATACACATCTACAACACCTAGAATACATATTCAAAAGCTAGCTGAAGCCAACATGACAATAAACTTTGAAAAATCTCAATTCTGTAAAGATTCTGTACCATTCCTAGGTTTTACTCTAACAAATGAAGGTCTTTGTTTGGATAACAGTAAGATTGATCCAATTCTAAACTTCCCAACTCCAGAAGTCGTACACAATTAAAAGCATTCCTCGGATGTATCAATTATTACAATAAATTTATTCATAAATTCTCTGAAACAGTCCAGCCACTATTACGACTAACGTCAAAGAAGGTTAAATTTAATTGGACTAGAGATGATGATACAACATTCAACAAAATTAAACAGATGTTCATAAAAACTAACACTCTAACACACCCCGATCCATCCAAAGAATTCTACTTACAAACCGATGCGTCTGAATTTGCAATTGGCGGACATCTATATCAAATAAAAGAAAATAACGAAAAAGCCGCAATTTATGTTCATATCACGCACATTAAAACCAGCAGAACAGCGTTTTCACCACAACCGAAAAGGAATTATTGGCTATAAATCCACTGCCTACAGAAGTGTCGATACATTGTTATGGGCGTTAAGTTAACAGTAATTACAGATAACCACGCCTTAACCTTTTTGAAAACCTGCCGTTTTGCTAAACAGTAGATTAGCAAGATGGATATTGGCTATACAAGAGTACGACTTTAAAATAATCCATTGCAAAGGGACGGACAACAATACTGCTGACACTCTCAGTCGTATATCCCCACAGCACATGTCAAGCGATGCAACAACCTCACTGAGTTATCTATTCATTACATCGAGAGAATTCCCGACCAACATCTACAAGATTCAACTCCGAAACTTACCTCAGCTTCAACATCAAGACCCTAAACTACAACCACTTATAGAAATCTTACAGTCACCTATGGAAACAAATGAATTTCAACAATTATATACTAATTATCGTTTATATGACAACACTTTACTACAAAAATTTAAGGGCAAATGGCTTATAGTCATCCCAGAATCAGTAATTAAACCACTAATACTAGAATGCCATCTCTATTATCTACACTGCGGTGCAAAAAAAATGTTTCCTGTTACTGCGTGAAAATTTTATTTTTCAAGAATATGCATCGAACAATCAGGCAACTGTTATCATCATGTGATAAATGTCAGCGCTGCAAAATCAACAACCATCCACTCAACAGTCAAGCCAAAGGAGTTAAATGCAGAGAGAAGAATGACCAGTTAGCAGTTGACATCATAGGTCCCCTTAACCGACTAGTGTAGGAAATACAAAATACATGTTAATTGTTATTGACATATTTACCAAATTCGTTAAACTTTATCCACTGCAAAGAGCAACAACCAGAAGTATATTACATAAATTATTTCACCATCACTTTCCTAATTACGGTTTTCCTAAACGAATTCAATCAGATAAACGGAACCCAATTTAAAAGTAAACGAATGGATCAGGAAATTTGAATCCCACAGCATACAATTAATATACAGTCCAGTGTATCACCCCAGTTTTAATTTGGCAGAACGGCCAATTAGAGAAATAAAGCGCTGTCTCAGAACATATTGTTCACAGAATCATAAGAGATGGGTGAAATATGTACCTGTTTATAAATGAATGTCTTAATGAAATTTACCATGAATCAACTGGATTCACACCAAACGAACTACAGTTTGGAACAAGAAATATCAGATTTTGGGAAAATATGTATCAAACCCACTAGCTGAAGAAGTACCAATCGAACACAAACTACTGATTGCAAGGCGTTAAACTTGAAGAAAGTAGAAAGAAGAGATCTGATAAGATAAATGAAAAGAGAAAACCAGTTTCTCTCCAAAATTAATGACCAAGTATTGGTAAAGTCCCCATCACCTTTCTAAAGCTATAGCTGGTGAAACATCAAAATTATTTGAAGTGTACGAAGGACCATTCATAAAATTCAAGAAATCCTCGGGAAATCGACGCTACCAAATTTCTGATTTATCCCAAGAGCATGTATATGGACCTTATCATATATCCCTCTTTGAAGCCATATAAAAACTCGGTCAACAACGCTACAGAAGATACTGAAGTTGACGCGTTGGGACGTGCGTGAAATTAAATACTATTTCCCCAAATAAACAGTGCAAACTATACACCCAGTGACATAGACACTTTTAATCAATACTATATAAACATTTTCCTATCAGGAGGGGATAATAATTTGTTAGTGGAAAGTATACCGCTAATTCGGTACACAAATTCATTAAATGTGTATTTCCAAAAATAAAAAACTATGTCCTTTGACATTGATTAAATATTTGCCATTAATCCAATGTTTCTCTATTGTTTGTTTATTGTATACTAATAAACTTGTAACTTTGTTCGTTGGCTTAGCTTAAATACTACCTAACCCTAATTTTAATTTTGTTTCTCCTTTTTTCCCTATTGTTTGTTTGTTAATTAAATTTATTAAATAGTATGTAAGATCATCAATTAATTCACTCATTTAATGTGGTTCATCCTTCTCTTTAAGTATCACACATCTATATGTATCATTTGCTATTCATTCGTCATTGTATCGAAACCATGTTCATTTATTTCACATGATTTCTGAGGGGATATTGTAATGACTCATTTCATACGCCCATCTCACATTCATTTCAATACTTAGGCCTAATTTAATTTAGAAATTTGTTAGTAATAATAATTAAGGAATAATTATTTATACATTGTCTCAAATTTTAATACAAACAATAATAAATACAAAATCAAAATTAATCAAAATTCACCTTATTACATATAAAATTCAAAAGTTATAAAGTGAACTAAAGTCAGTGATACAGTGTGCAGGGATGATTGTTGAAGAGTGAAGAGAGCAGATATTTGAAAGGTGAAGAGGAGAGAGGGATCTGAAAGAAGTGAAGCAAAGATTATTATTATAAAGAAACTGGTTACATTTATTCAGCAGTATTTGAAAGGTTACTTTATTACATTCTTATTATCACTGAAGTACAAAGAAGCAGAAGACAGACATTGGGTGAGAAAATTCCTTTTAAGTTTTACTAGTGATTCATTGGGAAGAACATAAAACCCAGGAACATTCGATTTTTTGCTAATAATTCAAAATTAATATAATTAAAATTTAACAACAATTATTTTCAAAATTATAATATCTTTTATAAAATAAAATACCCAATATTTCTATTTCATTAAGCCAGCACGACCACCCTTCCCTAAAAATTAAGAATTGTATTTAAAAATTTACCATTATTGTATCCTCCATCTTGTTTCAAAATTCAAACTTGTATGTCAATTAATTTATCATCATTAAATTTCACATTATATCATACTGAGTTATTTGTTATTTCTAACTATAATCAGAATACAAATTAAGTTTAACCATTTATTTAAAGTGTATAATAGTAATAATAGTATATTACACTCGTTCCAAAAAGAATACACTGATTACATAGAGCTATGCTTAATAAGAACACAAGCATTCGGGAGAAGATGGTAGTTGTGTATCTGATGGCAATGGCTCGTAATAACGTACCAATTACTACTAAATTCATTATATGAACAGCTCATCTGGGCAATCAGCCAAACTTGGCAAATTAACATTCACGACTGACTGTCAAAATACTCCAAGATTTATGAATGGTTCAATTCTCAAACTTACACTCTAATTTTACGTAAAGTGTTGAAAACCCACACGCCAAAAAGTGCATTTAACTGTAAATAATTGACATTAACTGATGGACTAATTGCACTGGATTTGAGTTTTTCAGTATTTGATCCAAGATTACGTACAAACGTGTCCTCAGAACGCTATAATGTTAGACTTGCATGTTCCTTAAAGACATATCATCAATTATGCACACATAAATTTGTATCGGTATTATAACTGTTTGGCTAACTAGCGATGCACTTAAAATATTTATTTCGCAGTCATCGCCGAATAGATGTAAATAGTTATGAAAGAACTATGTGAACATTTCAAATTAATTATGAGAAACAAGTAATTATTACTTGTAAATTAAAAAAAAAAATTGATTTACATGTTCGATATCTCATGCTTATCTAACTACTCGTATGTATAAATTATTATTTTTTCAAGACTCGTCACAAACAGTAATCAAAGGTGAAAAGCAAACAAAAGTTTTAAAAATACATTCATATAATTACTGATTTACACTTTTTCAATTAAAGTAAAGTTTCTAAACTTCTGAAACATACTTGCTGTTTACATAAAACAGTATAAGTTCAGAAACAGTATGCAAGTTTGGAATTGACATAGTTTAAATATTACTGTTCTTAAAACATCAATGGCGCAAGTTTTATAAAGATGTCACTGATTAAGTAACTAAATCAATAAAAAAGCGCTTTATATTATGCATTTTCTGTTCTTTAAAAATTAAGAATGTAAATTATGAATCTGCATTAGTCATGGGATAGACCTTATTTAACCATTTATAAGGAATCAGAATTAAAAACAGTTATGGAATTTATAGTGTAAAATATGTCTAGGATTACATTGTAAATATAATTTTAAATCTATTTCCATATGTGAAAAATGAAGAAAGTGAGAATTTATTGTCTGTAAATTGATTTTATTAGATCTGGAGCAGTATAAAACAAATACCGTGAATTAAGTTTCTTTATTATTTCAGAAGTATTCCTAGAAATATAATTACTAGACAAAATAGTATGAATTAAATAATTTGTGCAATAAATCAGTTCATGGACTATATACAGTTCTATTGAGTACCGTAATCCATTCTACACATATTTTCATTTTAATTTTTAACAAATCATGTAAACATCCTGTGACGTGGAAATTAAAAAAGACGAGTCATACATTTTTAGAAGTCGAATAACTAATTAGTTATATTTTACGGCAGAGACTAAGCGGGGAAGTAAAATAAATTCTCTATAATAGTTTTCCGTAAAGCTCGGTTTGACCGGAAATTTGAGTTATTGTTCTACAATCCCAATGAACCATTCCCATTTATCAACTGAATGGCCATTACTGATAAAGAATGTTCACAAAGTTCACCTTTTAATACACAATAACATTTTCCCTTTAAGATATAAATAAATAACGATAAGATGGACGATGCTTTAAAACATGATCAAAATGAAAGCGGAAAAGCTAATGACTTTAGTATCCCTTAGACTAAGACTTTCTCCACAATGGCTTACATACTTAAATTTTAACAACTTTCGTTCCAGCTATTTAATAAAATATCAGAACATTTCATACATAAATTGGAGGAATCAGACTAGTTAATTTACTGAATAAAGAACATCTCATTGAACCCTAATCTAAAATGGATCAAGAGCTTGTAATATCTTGTAGTGACAATTGCTTATCTCATGATTGTTTGGAAAGCAGTTTATAAAGAATATGCTTATAATGTCCCTGTTTATCTAAACTAAATTGCTAGCCTGTGAAACTGCTTGCCCATAAGTTTTAATGTTTTCATAGAAAACTATAATAAATATATCATTGTGTTTTCAGAACAATCAACCAGTTGGAATTATATAATATTTTATTATACATCGGTAATTGTAACCACATTATAAAAATATAAGATCATTTATAAAAATTCATATTTTAATTATCTCAGTCTGTAAAAACAAAAGTTAAATATTTTTTTAAATATGAAAGGACTACGTACGAAATATTATTGAGATATTCCAGGAAAAGTTGTCAATAGAAAACCATTTAGTAATGAATTACTTAAATTAGTTTTTAATAGAGGTGGTGTCCCATTATACCATGACCGGTTGAAGTTGGAGTGTTTCGTAATGCATTGCCAATGAAGCAATAACTGGATGCTCTATTCACTGAAAAAGACAAAGGCTGAAGGCACGGCAAACAACACTGGTAGTAATTAACTTGTGATTCAGTAATTACCGGAAACACTCCACTTTCTCTATTGTAGTGGAGAAACAATAACCAATTGAACACATAAGTTTAAAGTATAATGTAATTAAATTACTTTTTATGTGATCTTCTGTAACGAGAGGTAATAATGAAAGGAAAAGTTTTCTTTCTTCACGTCACTTACTTCTTCTCCTTTCATAAATTTAGTAAGGCCCGAATATCATCGCCTCAACTGCTTTGAATAATTGTTATTATTAGCCATCATTACCAGCGCCTTTTATCGGGTAACAGCAAAACCATCTGTTAACTTTAGGTGAAAGATTGCATAACAGCACACTTTCTCATTTTTTTATACAATCTTAGGTGCTCTTTTTGACTTATTTGTGACTTAAAAATCAACAGAGATCTTTCTGGTACCAAGCGAAACGTAGGTACTGAGACTCTTGGGTCCTTATATAAAGATTAAATGCAAAGTCAGGCGCGTAGGCTTCTTAATAAAATATCTAAGCCAATATGAGTAGACCAAGCTGGGATATAGCCAACATGGGCTATTATGGAGTTTACATGTGCACTTATAGCAATATATCAGCGTCGTCTCTTAAGGAGGATACTGCTTAGCCACTTTTCCACAGCCAGGTAGATTCCATGTTGACGACTATTGAGGCCAACCTTTTAGAATACCTATGTGTCTACCTTTTCCGATGCTTTAAGGATGCCTTTAGGAAGGCAAAGGAACACGAGAACACAACTATGATGAACATCTATGCCTCATCGGTTGAAGGACATCCTATCCAGCTTTCCCAGGGGTTATTATTGTGAAGTCCTTATTCTAGATTATGTTTTAACATATTTTTTAGCATTAGAGATCACAATTAAGCTTGGCCAGAGCAGGATTGCTCACCCATGACATTAAAAATACTTGCCTGAACTTGCCATCTTCTTAGGCAATGTTAAATAATAAAATATTTTAAATAAATGATAGAACAATTTCCTTCCCAATAATAGAAGGAACAAATACTGAAATTATGATTAAATTGGTTTTTAACTTTGATTAGAAATATATAATAATTCAAGAAGTTCATTAAGGAATTAAATATACAAGGAAGGACTATTGGAATGTATTATTGTGAAATTCATATTTTCAGTGTTTTCACTGACTGACATATTTTAAATGTGCGTTTATAAATCATTGGTATATGCCAGTCGGGGATGTTTTTTTTAAGATTAATGTATACAAAATCTAATTTTTAAATTTAAATTTCATCTAGTACAACCTGTTGTGAAGATTCCTCTATTAAGAAATATTTCTTATGTTTTAGACATATTGCATGTAGCATGTAATTTAACGTAGGAGTGTGGATGTAATGTAATTTAACGTAATTTAAAGTGAGGTAAAAATTTCTTTTGGTAATGCTCTTATTATTAATATTATTTTTAAATCTAATTATTATTGAATGTTTTACATAAGCAACAGAAAAATTAATATCAAATCCAGTAATATATGCAATCTACCGAGAGGGTCTTAAAACATATTTAAACACTCTTAATTAATCAAAAATATTCTTTTTCACCTGATTTGTAAATATTGTGAACTTTGTGTTGAAAATCTACCTATTTTTTATCATTCATGAATTATCCCTATATTTATTATTAAATTAAATATACAAATTTTAGTGTATATACAAAACTACATCAAGTCTAAAAATTACAAATAATAGTATTCTTTGAAATAAGTATCCTTTAACATGTTTAAAATCCATGAGATAATAAATTGTTAACCAGCTTTGACTTGGTTGGAAATAGATAAATCATATTAGCTCATATAAATAAAAATACTTGAAACTAATACAATTTAATATCTCCACATCTGTTGACAATCGTATTTTATGCGCATTGGAAAATAATAATCAAAAGTTCTTCTGTCTTAAATAAAAGATTACTTGTTAAAATTAATTAGAAAATTATCAGCATAATTTGTTCCACGGCCTTCTATTACGCAAAATATATATAATTGAGTAAGGAAACTCAACAAATACCATATCAGTATCTAAGTTTTAAAATATTCGAAGGTCAGATCGGCGCGTGTCCTTACGTTAAAAGTGGATCTAATATAAAGGGTAATAGTTTATGGGTAGGGACTATATAGTATAGAGAAGGTTTTTAGAATTAAAAGTAGTTCCCAATTTTTTTAGAGTCTCACACCAGGCTGGCCACCTGTGTTTATAAATGCATTTTGATGGCATTCCTTAAAAAAATATAAAAACAAATAACGATTTATGTTATTTTTAACAAAAATATTGGTAAATAGAGGATGAAATTAAATATTGTCCACCATCGTCGGTGTTGCTCCATTCGTTGTACTTATTACTCGATAGGCCGGTTGTTCTTAATGGTATGTAGTATGTGCCATATGTAGTGGTTCACAAGTTATGTGCCACTCATCGTCATAGTTCTCATGTGAACCCGTTTATATAGGAGTGTTTTCTAGACAATTACGTCGTGTTTACATGGAAATTGAAACTGTCCACTCCTCTTGAAGCTAAGAACTTCTTGAAGATACTCTAGACTATGTTTAGACTGTGATGTCCCAAACTTCCACGTGCCGTTCCGTGGCCTAAAGCCATTGATTACGAGCGCTATGTGAAGGTAAACGAAAGGTATTCTTGATTATAAAACCATTCAGCAGTAAATTTGAATATAGTTGAAAGTTTTTGTCTGACACAGCGTGTCTATGATGGAATAATTGCAGAATTTTCTTATTGTGTTAATTATGAAATGGGTTTATTACTATTACCAAACCGGATTACGGGCAATCAATATATGAGCACTAAAGCTATTGAAATAATAAAAGCTACTGACTAATAATATTATTTTAGTTTTTTTTAGGATGGCAAAATACACCTACTATTCAAATTTTAAATATATTTCAAAGTAACGCTTCAGGTGTGATACAAAATAAAGATGTGATATATATATAGTACTTTTTGCGATTCAAAGTTTATTGAAATTAAATAAGGCAATTGCCATTTACACAATTTAATGTAAATAAAAGTCGTTTGACAGGTATGTGGTCTTCCGATCATATGTTAGTTTGCTTATTTAAACGCATATGTGACAGATACGGCCAAATACCAAATAATTGAATCGGAAAAAGTAAGCGCTCTGTGGTGTAATGGTAGCACATTCACCCGGCAAGTGAGAGATCCGGGTTCGACTCCCGGCGGAGCAAGTACTTTTTGCGATTCAAAGTTTATTGTAATTATATATATATATATATATATTTATATATAAAATTATATGTATATATATATAAATTAAAAGAAAAAGACTTCACATAAATCCTTTAATATTTCGACTAATATTGTCGTTTTCAAAAAGGATAAAAAAGTGTATATAAGCAAAGAAATAAAAGTAAACATATACATTTTTAGAATCAGCTGAAATGTTCTATTCTGATTTATAGTATAATTTGTTTAACTCCTTGGTATATTATAAGAAAAGGGCTTTATATTAAAATTTAGACTAATAATATAAAAAGGCGTTCTAACAGCTTAAAATTATATTAGATATTAAAAATTTTGTTTTTTTTTTTAGTTGTAAATTCATAAAAAATGAAAATAATATTAAAGTATAGTCAATACATTGTTTTAGATTTTAGATTAATTTAGAATATTTTTAACAGATCATTTTTTATTTAATCCAAAAGGTAATTTTGACTTAGTGACTAATTGATATGCTTGTTCTAAATTTTCTAATTGAATTTTGGAAGAATCTTCTCGCGTACTTTACAAATCCCTTTTAATGTGTAACAATAATTATAAAATATTTCGTTATAAGCCAATGCATGTTGTGAAACCAATTTCTCGTCTTTTCTGTTGGATGAAGACCGATGGTTATACAATTATTTTATTTATTTACTTTTCCACCACAACTTCGGAACGAGGTTAAAGTATTTGTTACGTACACTGGCAAAAAATTGACTGAACTAAGTATTCTACTCTACAGACAACTATCTACAGAACATACAGTAAAATTGAGAATGTTGTATCAAAAACTTATTAATCAACGTGAGTTTACTTTAAAAAGTAATGATTTGCTCCTTGAACTACGAAGCGTGATGGATAATAAAATGAACACCCCATCCAAAAAAGCTTTTTAATATCATCAAGTCTAAAAAGTCTACTACTAATTGCTATAATGCTAATTCCAAAGATGATCCTGCCTTGTTGAATAAGCTATCCAAAAGTCTAAGATCTCATCTACCTAGAGTCTATTTATTCCATGATAAAAATATTGAGAATCCTATAACAAGAACCTCAAGTCTAAGTGAGGTTAGTAAATTGCCTTCCAATGTAGTATACCTTTCGAAATATAATCTCACCGATGATGAAATTTCAGTTTTAGAAAAGCGGCTTACTTTTGCACCGCACCCAAATTCAACTACACGAATTTTGTGGCAGACGCTCTCAGATTTGCTAGAAATGTAGGACTTAAATTTAACTTTTCCCAACAACAGTCTACAATTAATTCACAAGAATTATAATACCAAATTATGTATCAAAATTTCATCAAAATCATAATGGACTCCAACAAACCTGCCATCATCGAACAATTTTGTTAACGTAATAATAGCGAATTTGGCTCAACCTGCATTTACTGATACCCTACAGAAAAAAAGGAAATGTAACATTAAACGAACGAAGGGCTATTTCATCCTTAAAACAAAACAAAAGTATAGTAATTCTAAATTCCGACAAAGGATATTCTATTTTCATTTTATTTATTAATGATTATGTATGCGAAATTGAAAAACAACTACAAGACTTAAAATTTTACAAACCAATTGATCAAGATCCAACTGCTAAATTCAACGATGAAATAAGAGAATATTTGTTACAAGAAGGTCCCAAAGAGGACATCAATATGGAAACCCTTAATTTATTAGTCCCAAAAACACCTCGAACACCGGTTTTTTACATATTACCAAAAATTTACAAACCTTCAAGACCACATCCAGGAAGACCCATTGTTTCCGGCAACGGATCTCCGACCGAACGGATTTCAAGTTACGTGGATGAACTTTGATAACCCTTTGTCAAGAATTTGAACTCTTATGTCAATAAAACAGATAATTTTATCGAAATGCTCAGTGAAATTAAACAACCACTCCCAAATGACATTCTTATAGTGAATATTGATGTACAATCACTATATACCAACATTCCACACAGTGAAGGTAAACAGTATGTAACTTCATTTTTAAACAATAGGGCAAGCACTTCTAACCCTGGCACAAATTTTATAGTTACTTTAATTAACATGATACTAATAATGAATAATTATATATTTAGAGATCAAAATTACGTACAAGTTAATGGTACAGCAATGGGAACAAGGATGGCACCTTCCTATATAAACCTATTTATGGGTAAGCTCGAAGAGGATTTTCTGCAATCTCAGCCACACAAACCTCTTGTTTGGCTGAGATTTATAGATGATATTTTCGTGATCTGGGAACATGGTAAACTTTATTGGAAACTTTTTTAATACAACTAAATTCATTTTCATTTTTAAAATTTACTTGGAATTTTTCTTCTAAAACTGTAACCTTTTTGGACTTAAACATTTTTATACAACACGGCTATCTAAAGACAAAAATTCATGTAAAGGAAACTAATACCATGCATTACCTTCACTATAACAGTTGCCATCCTGTTCACATTGAAAAGTCCACACCAAAAAGCCTATCAATCCGAGCAAAACATTTATGTTCAAATAACTCGGATTACCATCATTATATAGAAACATTATCTAAAGCTTTTACTGCTAGGAACTACCCTACCAAGATTATTATAAATCAAATTCACAAGTCGAAAATAAATAACAACAGCAGGAACAAGAAAAATTATACAGATGATCCTAAATTTATTACCCAATATTTGCCGGGGCTACATAAAACTAACAATATATTAAAAACGGCGTGCAACATTTTAGAATCATCCCCTTGGCAAATAGTTTGTTTTCAAAACCCCGAGAATTATTTTTTGTAAAGCCCGTAATCTGAAGAACCTTCTGGTAAGACCTAAATTATTGCCTAACCAAATTCCAAATTCAGATGCAGAAAGAAATTTTTTTAGGTTGCCATTCTTGCGAAGACAAGAAGACAAGCGTTGTGCTACATGCAAAAATATGAATCCTTCTAAAACTTTTACAAGTAGCACAACTAATAAAACATATCAAATTTCAAATAAAATTAACTGTAAATCAAAGAATATAATCTATCAGTTGTCATGCAAATGTTTTCTCAAGGACTATATTGGTTTAACGACAAATCCCTTACATATTAGGATGAATAAACATCGGTCTTCATCCAACAGAAAAGACGACAAATTTGTTTCACAACATTCATTGGCTCATAACGATATATTTAATAATTTTTACACATTAAAAGAGATTTGTAAAGTACCAGAAGATTCTTCCAAAATGTTATTAGAAAATTTAGAACAAGCAAATCAATTAGTCATCACAAAGTCAACCTTTTTGTTGACACAAAGTAACCTTTTAGATTAAATAAGAAAATGATCTGTGAAAAATATATTTTAATTATTTTTATTATGTATGAATTTACAACTCAAAAACAACAAAATTGTTAGTATTTAATTTATTTGAAGCTGTTACAACGCCTTTTTATATTATTAATCTAAATTTTAATATAAAGCCCTTTTCTTATAATATACTAAGGGGTTAAAAAAATAATACTATAAATCAGAATGGAACATATCAGCTGATTCTAAAAATTTATATGTTTACTTTTAATTCTTTGCTTATATAAACTTTTTGTATCATTTTTGAAAACGACAATATAAGTCGAGGTATTAATGGATTATGCGAAGTTTTTTTTCTTTTATTGTTTAAAGAAACCTCTGCGCATTTATTTTCTGCATACGGTATATATATATATATATATATATATATATATATATATATATATATATATATATATATATATATCTACACACACACATATATATATCTGAGAGTACATATACAGAGTTACGAGAGATGTTAGGCAGTGAACTAAAGAAAATTTAGTATCATGTCCTAAATATTTATATATTCCAGTGATAACAGTTATAAAGATTTATACATTAAATTAAAAAGGTATGACAAAAATAATTTGAAATGTTCGTAAAAAGCAGCATGTTTTTGTTGACCATTACTTCATGAATGAATATTGGTTTCAATAAAATAGTTCGTATGTTCACCAATGTAGTCAAATGTTATATTCCCCTATCATTGTTTTAATTTTCTTTACATTGACAAGCAATTACTTTTGATCTATTCATACATTTTAATATTACCTGAGATGCATGAACGTTACAAATAAAGAAGTTTTTTATCATGAAGGTAAAGTCCTTGTAATTTTTTTTTTTCAAAATGTTTTCTATTTACCGTGTATCAAAGATACATTGGTTAGAATTTCTCTACAAATGTATATATGGTAATAGGGAAAAATGTATGACTAAAAAATTCAATCAAACGTTATATTATTGACTAAATTATTTTTTTCAGTTAATTCATAACTATTACGGCATAATCTGATATGAGATTTATGACATTCAGATGTTGGCAAACTTTGCCATCCTGTTTGGAATGGAATGCTCTTTATCGTTATGGTTAAACTTGTATTGCTTCCTTTAACCCAAGATGGCATCGACTCTCTCTCCATTCTGGGCACGACATGACGTAATAATATCCGTAAAATAGGGCAATCAGTGTGCTGACGTTTCTGAAATGTGCCGAACGGAACGACCCACTCGGAAATAAAACCGTCCTTTCCTATTTATCATTTTAGAAACTACTATATACAAGTGCTATAAGTTCATTATAAGTCCTGATTCGATTCATCACATCTTAGAATTTTTTTATTAAACAATTTTGCTGGGTAAAGTTTGAGGCGTGTAAGTACCTTCAACGCCTTAATCCTATGAAAGGATACTTATACACAGTAATCATGGTTGCACAGTTCTGTTTAAAAATGTGTAGTATACAAATTCTTTTATATATCAATAAATTATGAAACATTTCTTCAGTCCAACGTATAATTAGTATTACACTACAAAATATACAACCCTGCAGTGATAAGTAATGAAATATCAAAATTTGGTACTGTAAACTAAGAATCAACAGTAGGAAATTGTAATGCAGTCTGAATTAACCATATAACTAAATATACACAATAATTCATCTATAAACGGTCTTATAGATGTCGTTTCCATATCAACAGAATATTCATATACTTCAATCGAGATAGTATAGGTTTCTTAAACATTATTTTAAGTATTTATTTAAAAATTTTCCTTATTTCCAAACTCATCCGTCTCAATAGTTTATCCCGGAAATGTGGCAGACTTCTCAAATTGCCACACGCCCACCACCGCTTTAACTCATTACTCCTCATTTTCATTCCTAATGCAGACCACCTGCTCCATTTTAGAGACTCTTCATCAAAACGCCTTTTTCAAAGGCCTTCCTTACCATCAGCATTTGTTTAATTGTCGCTTTAAACTGCTGAACTGTCTTTTGGGCTTATCTTCTTTTACTTTCCCAGCCACATGATATCAACCCAAAATAGGAATATATGAACTAATTTACACTGTACCGTTTACAACTAGTTTAAGTATTGTGCCAAATAAGTTTTTTGTAACAATAGATCTTTATACTTAATTTGTTTTATAAGAATACATTCCAGTATCTCAGGAATATTAAAATATTGATAGACCATACTGTTTAAAGAGTGTCTACACGCAAACATTACTGCATTTAAATATACTACTGCTAAATTTACATTTAATTATCGTTCTTCATTTAAACTTATCTATGGTCTTATAATCAATTTTATGAATTTACTTCCAGTTAAAGAATATAATACATTGTTTAATACTATAGTTAACTATTAAATTCTCTTATATTGAGAATTGCTTGTGAAAAGAAATAGAGACATGTCCAAACCAATCGGTGTTTATTTGAAGATTTTGTAGTAAAAAATAACGTTTATCTCACGCATATCGAAAGTGTAAAATTTTAAGAATCAATTAATTAAAATGTTATCATTATAAGCATTTTGTGCTTACCTCTTAAAATTATACCTTATTAACTATAACAAATCCACGATTCCTTGCGATTTTAAATCTTCAAAAATATTTTGCTATGTTGAAATATACCAGAATATATCAGGCCAGGGACACGTAAGCTTGCTTGATGCGTCATATCTTCCTCAATATGCTCGGAATTAGTCCCATGTTTTCACCTTGCAGAATATGAGTGTGTATCTCGAAATTATTTACTTAATAAATAGTAAAGAATTGTTTCTGTAAAAGTTACTATAGTTAGAACCGTAGTATAATTTAAGTTGTAATTTTATGGATGAACTTCAAAATCAATTCATAAATGGACTTAAACATCCATGGTACTAATTTTGATTCTATTATTTTATATAACCAATACTAATCTAACGAAATGCTGTATTTTGTGATGTGTCTGATGAAGGTATCTTGGATATCGAAAGGCCTCACAATAATATGTATTAAATATTGGTTTTGTATTTTAATTTAATTTAATCTAACGAAGTTGGTTTAGCGATAGCTTGAGCCAACCCATTAATTATACATATATAATGCGAGAAGCAATAATATTTTATAAATTTATGCTACACCTACCGCTTTCGTAAGCGAGGGAGTTAGTACCGATAAACTAATTAAATATTTGTTGGTCAGATTAAAATTTTGACTTCTGTTTTAAAGTTACACATTTAGGGGTTTATATCTTTGAATGTGCCAGCGGTTAACATAAAATTGTAATATGTATCTCTGAATCGACAAATTGGAAAGAATTTTAAGAAATCTAACACCAGCTTGGTTATCTTTAATATATCTTCCATAACACAAATTTTAATCTTTTCATATGAAATTAGTTTAACTGTTAAACAACCAGTGTGTTTTGTAATGTAACAAATAGCTTCTGTTTTCATGTGATACTATATATTGTAGAACATAAATGAACAAAGTTCATTGTTAGTTACGCTTATAATTATATAATAAACCCTTGTCCAGTATATAAAAATGAAGTAAGTATACGCCACACAAACATTCGCGTAGAAGGCTTCGCTGAGGCTCAATGCCGAATTTGAAGTCTTTAACTCATTTAATTATTGACAGATAAAACGACAGACAATTAAATTGTTACACTCATTAGCGAACAAAAGAGAAATTGTGTCAGTCTACTTAGTGAGAGGCTTCAACGACGCAATGTCCAGCCAAATTCCATGGTTGTCCCTGCAACATATTGAACTCATTCTTGCTTACGCAAAAATAAAGATCAGGCAAAATTTGAAGTTAACAAATGTCATGTCGGGATATCTTCCTTCACGATAAATTCACACTTTTGCTCATACAATTCGGTTTTATATCAGTTGTAGTTATATTAAACACGAGTTACACTCATCGCTAATTCTTGGCCAATAAAAATTACGTATTTATTGTTTATTTTCTGTATAACTGATACATATAATTAATCCCATAATTAATAGTGGGGCTGACAATTTTCACTGCTGCATGTCTAAATATCCGTCTGCTGTCCGAAAAATATATCACAAATAACTAAACCAATGGACATGAAGATTTATTTATATATTAGCAACAGTAAGTTAGATGATGACAGATGTCACTCCATGTGGTTTGGCTTAGCGTTACGATATGTTTTACATTGGTCTTATGGGCTACCGTGAAAGAAATGAGAAAATATCAGAAGAAATCAATTTATAAACAAACTGGATATAAACCATAAGGCATTTGTACATTACCATCCTGTAACTTAGTGTATCTCATAAAGAAATGAAGCCTCTTACAATATTTTATTCTGTAGCAATTTTTGTTCGAGATATCGTGAGGACAGACAGACTGAAATGAAACGTTTTCCAGCATTCCCTGTTTCGGTAAAGCACACCCAACAAGAATAGTGCATGTCCAAACTTTGAATCTGGCTGAGCGTCATTAAAGCATATCACTTAGTAGGTTGACAGAATTTTCTCTTGTTTGCGAAAAGGATGTAAAAATTCTTTTATATTTCATCTAAAGTTCACATTTACTTTTATATCTGTTTTTTACACATACTTATTTCTTTTACACAGGTTTTTTGATCAAGTATCAATAGAATGTAACAAAACTTCGAATATAATTACACCAATTTATATGTAGCCCTATACTATATTAATGCTGCATATGCCTTTAGTGGTGGAATATCGCCATTGTACGATATTTAATCAAAAGTGTAATATAAAAAACTAAGTGGATTCCTTTTTTTCTTAAATTAGTGATGTAAACACAATCAATAAAAAGATAAAAACTTCTAGTGCATTCTTTATGTTTAGTTTTGTTATCAAAGAAGTTTCATAAAAGTTTACTCTGGAAAGATAGTCTAATGGTTTTATCGGAGCATTGAAAAACAACGATTATTATAGACAGTGAATGTACAATAATAATATTACAGATCATATGGTCTAATTTTCATAACATGTCAATTATTACTTTCTGAAAAAACACAAAAGCCGCACAGTGTTGATATGAAATATTTTAAGTTGGAGCATAGATTAAACAAAACACATTTAAATTAAAGTATTCTTTTTATTCCCAAAATTTGCCCGAGAAATTAGACAATTTATGTTTTAGCAGTTTAATACAATGGAACGAAATAAAATGTAATGCTATTCGAAATACTTTAACTGTTAAGTGGTATATACCCATTAATTGTGTCACCTAAATTAATTTAAGCCAACTTTTTAAATATTATTTAGAGATAGAATAAAACACAAACTATAGTACTGTTGAATACCGAAATGCAAAATAAATTTCAAAATCTAAACTTTTTTAAATAGTTAAAGGATTTATAAATCCTTTCTGCATATTTAGGAAACAGACATGATAAAACATGGAACATATTTCTTTACAGGTTATCATTAATCAAATTGTGGATATGTTTTCAAACTAAGACACTTGAAGAAGATAAATCAACAAGACATAGTTTATGGCTGAGATAAAACTGAATTGTTAGATAAAATACACTTCACGAAATAGTTTCTTTTAAGACATTATTTAACCGAAAACTTGAGTGATAACCTTATCAGGATACTAATCATTTCAATTTATTCACCGCACAGCGCTTATTTAATCCAGATTATTTATATATGTCCGTAGATTCATTATAAAGTTTTCTCGTTAGGATAATTTTAAAGCGTTTTATAATGCTATTATGGTTACAGATAACTTAAACTTCAATCCTACCTTTAATAAATGTACCTTTAATAACAGATCACATGAAGAATTTATCTGTATAATTTATACGTTTCATTTGAGTTATATTGTCATCCCAGTACATTATTATATTGGTCTTAAAAGACTTGCAATGTAAAAGGAGACCTTAAAGAATTATGTATTTTATAGAATTTGCTCTTTTATACCAACTCACGTTGCTAAAGTGACTAATTTATTAAGCATATTTTATTAGGTTAAGTTTAATCTAACACTTAGGAACAATAAAAAGCATTAAAGCTAATTTATGTACCGATTAGATTAGTGATGGATTTTTTTGTTAAATATAATAAAAAATTAAGAAGAAAAGGGTAGTAAAATTATTGTTTTCAAGCTGGATTTTTATGTCAAAAGTAGAAAACGATGACAGATGATGACTTTTTCCCAATAAATTTATATAAAATAAAATTAATCATTCATATCATTATCTGTTATTATGTTCATCACATTTGAAATAAAGTTATTAAATGCTAGACTTCATCTTCTGAAAAAATGAAGTTCATTATGGTTTTATAATTACTGTACGTGTAATAGTAATACACATGAATTACCACACACGACAAAGTTAAAACCAGAAAGTGCGTTTTGTATATCTCTGAAACAGAAAAATACAATTTGAAAATTAAATGGATTGTACAAACAACTTATCATAAATAATTTTTAAAAATTAGGAAGTTGATATCAACTAAACTTTTATCAGATAAATAAGGTAAGAATTCAATCAAATCGATTAAGTATTGGTAATGAAGTAAACTATTGAAAATACGACAAACAATATTATAATATTCAGCATTTTTAATATTAGATTCCACAAACGGTAAGCAAATAGAAAAATTAGTTACATATTCTTACCTCCGTAAAATAAAAATGCTAATGAATTTTTAACTAGTTACATATATCTGAGGCAAAACCTAATCATTGAACAACAAAAAATAAAATGAAATGCACTGCATAATCCATTTTTTTAATTAAATCCGGTATAAGAATATTAAGTAAATTATTGTTATTATCCTATATTTGGGACACATCAATAACACACAACGTCGTCACTGATACGACGCGAAGTGACCTCGCAAAGCAAACACCAAAAATCATACTGAAATTTATGGAAAAAGATATAATTTTTCTCCTATTGAACCTGTATTGTGAAATCAGATGCAAAGGCACGGTCATAGGATTGAGTCCGACAACCTGATCCCGCCTTTTTGACATGAAGTACTGAACATCTAGCCTAAAATTTTAACCCACCCAACTATTGCTGTCGGGTACATAAAAGAACATGTTAGCTAGGATATTTAGGTAGCAAGGGGAAACAGAGTAGTGGCCTGGATTTTATTTAAACTTTTAGGAAACGGTGAATGAGAATTTTATCATATGTTCCAGAACAGGTATATATAGGAACGTACAAAAGCTACATAATACTGACAGTAACATATATTAATTTCTGAGCTCAATAGTGGTATTCTCGTATTTGTGAGTGTCAGATAGAGTGTGAATATTACTTTGTTTTCTTCAATAAGCAATCAACGTAGTAAAACCAATTTGCAGGATTGTATCATGCGTAAGGACGTTACAGTTTTTTAAACGTGAAAAAGAGAACGAAATGAATTCTTGTTATATTGGGTTGAAATATTTGTTTACCTTTAAGTATTTAAAATGTTGTCTTGTTCTTTTCAAATCGTTATTAATTAATAAAAATAGCAATAGCAACTACTGTAAATTTTATATGTATATATATTTAAATTATTTTTTTATCATAAACTGTTACATGGTATGGCTGACTTTACCAAATTAAATATTAAATAGTGTTCTAGAAATCGGAAATAAATAGTTAAATGTCTTCCCTTCGTGAAATTAATACTATCGTTTAAATCTTTTCGTTCTCTATTTTTCTTTTAAGTACATGACAAACTCACAATAAACTAATAATAAATTATACTATAAATCTGTTAGAAAAAAATTTACCATGTTATTTAAAACTAAGGCTGTTATTTGCGGTTTTACGTTCCTTATATGGTAACACAACTATGTCGGAATGTATGACGCCGCTCTGTTGAATATGGCAGCTACGTAAACTAGGCTTGCAATTCAGACTAATGGTAACAAGCTTAGCCATTTCATATATTAGTATTCAATATCATATTACTTGCGCAATATGGAATTAAAGGGGTAAAACAAACATGGAAGATTAGAAAGATTTGGAAACGTTTCCCTCATTCCAAATTAACATTGTTTTTCATTCTGTTCCTTAATCGAATTTTAGGTGGAAAATGTGCCTCTAATATGTATTTAGATTATACTTTTTTATTAAGTGCTTGTCTTAGAGTTACTGAAGTTGACACACTAAATGGTTGTTGTGATTCCTGACTTAGGCGTGCCACAACGCTTAGGTATGATTTTGTTTATTTTAACCTAGTTTGTAATTATGTATTAGGTTAGTTATTTACCTGAAGAAGAGATCAGAATGCAGACATCGAAACGTAGTGTTACTGACTTTTTGTTTCACTGAACGATGGCAAATGTCCGGAAAAATCCTGTTTCCTTCAACAAGATGAAATTTTTGTAACTTGAAAGACCAGTGGGGCATAACCCGAAAGGATTTTCGATATATGATTAGGCCTACGTATGAAAGCAAAACAAACAAAACAAAGCCACTTTCGTAATTATAATAATGTTAGAATGTAGTAGAACTGTAAGTCTGGCCTAATATTCTTAGTCATTAATAGCTTAATCATTATTAAACAAGCTGTTGTAATTTTTTTCTAAACGGGTTGAAACTATAGTCAGGGAACATTTAACTCATTACACTTATCTCATTACATAACCTATAAGATAAACTCATATAGGTTATTTTTTCTCTTGTAAAATCAACGTTCTCCAATCGGAAAAGGATTTAAACCATAATGTTTTGGCGATAAACTGAAATTCTAACCTATTAGGTATCATAAATGGGCGCATATGAAGTGTTTGTAAAATACATCTGTCATACATTGAGTACCTGTTCAAATTATTTTGTAATTTGTTATAACTCACGCGAGTAATGCTTATACGCCTCAGTGCATAAAAACGTGCTATTTACGTCAGAAATTTGATTTATGAGACAAACAAATTTGACTTGAGGCAGAAACAGTTTATTTACAAGTAACTGATACTACATCTAGAAATTCTAGCTTGATTAAATTCACAGGGTTATCTTGGCCCAGTCTCACACACTCCAGCCGGCTGATTACAAGAGACTTCCATTTGTCAGAGTGTATTGATTCTGCAACTGAGAAGTGTCTATAGGTTGCTAATGTTGGTGTTCAATCATGAATGTTCTGCGTAATTTAAACAGCTAGAATCTGGAAAAAATGCTGCTCTAAACCAATGGTTTCTCATGTGTTGTGAGATAATCTACTCTACTTGGTTTAAGTAGAGGCCAATCATATCGGTAAAGTAAAGAAATGTCTATTCTTACCTTATTATCCCTGTTCATACTTGAAGCCACTTGTCACAATTTTGTCACAGTCATATTTTATAAATTACCTCATGCCATAAAATCAGCTTCTACCCGAGTGGATTTCATTAGGCGACTGGAGTACCTGCCAATAATGTGTTTTATACGGATGGAGAGATTTTGAATCATTAATGATTATTTTTAATCATTTTTCTGTATTAAATCTGTATACTTGTAATAGTAAAACCTTGCTATTTTACGTTCAGTTTGTCTTGCAAGGCAACCAATTATTTAAAAATATTAATAGAAACCACAGTTTTACAATGTTAACTAAACATATTTGATTATGCAACAGTAAAATTCGCGTAACATTATTAACGTGGCTTAAATTAATTGTAATAAGATTGACTGTTACTATACATATAAATTATGTCTCAAGCAATAAGTAATTTTGTATTTGTATGTTGTCAATTTAAAGAATGATGAAAGAAATCAACTAAAACCATAGCTACAACAACAAAACTAAACATTTATTCTTTGGTATTGTTCGGCCATACCAATACTATCGTTTATATCAAATTATATACATTATTATAATCCATATGGCCAATGAACTCATAATTTGCAATTGGTAAAATTTCTTTCACAATATGTTGTATGAAAAAACTTTAAAAGGCTAAATATGTATAAGCGTCATTAAAGTTTCTTATTTATGCAATTATTTCGTATTAATATCTCATCAGGAACACTCTTTCGATTGATCTGGATATAAGTAACGATAGATTAAGAATAGTATGTTTATATATACAAATCTCATGTCATAATGTACGGTTACGCTAATCTTTGAAACCACTGAACCTATTGAATTGACATTTTGTAGATAGGTATTCTTTTGTACAACTTAAAATAAAGGATGTTTTATATCTGTATTAAAAAATCATTTTTTTAATGCCAACGAAAGGTTTTGCAGTAAAATATAACGGTTGAAATAATTTCTAGAGCCTGTTAAATATAATCAACTGTTTTGTGTAACCATAGTATTACGACAGTACAACAATATGTTTAGTTAATTGAACCAAAATCTTCAATTTGTTTGCATTAATAGTGTTTTAAAAGCTTAGAGTAAGCTTTGCAGTAACACCAATTCCTATATCAATCTTTTTCCAACCGATTTTTGACACAAAGTAAGAAAACAACTAGATAAGAAAACAAAACTCTTTGTCAAAATATACTTTTAACTGCACATTTTAGCAAACTTTAAGTGCACATTGCTTGGTTAGTACTGTTTTAGTAAATTGTAATGTATTATTACGGGACAGCTAGCGTATTATAAAACTGCTAATCTAAAAATGAACATTATAAACCTCACAGCTTCCTCTGTGACGACTGTTGTTTCGGGTGATGAAATCAAAACATCACAGGACAATCTTTTCACTTTCTAGGATTCTAAAATCTACACTGTATCTGAATAGTCTGTAGCAGTGTAGTTATTAAAATAAGGCTTACGCATAAAATAAGGTTTTGGGTCAGATAGAAAAGGGGCAGTTGGCCTTATTACATCACATGGCAACCTGCAATTCTTCTGAATTATATATAAAGGTAAAATAATCTTTAATTGTCTGATTTAAAGTTGTAGATATCAGAAGAGATTTTAGGCAAAATAAAATAAATTGACACATTTCGACCTTACATGTAGTTAGTTATGTGTGCCTCACAAATATTCTTAAAATGGTAAAGAGAGACAGGTCAAATCAATGTATTGGCCCCATCACTGTGGGCGCTAAGCTTATTCGCCAGATATTAACAAAAAATTATTTTTTCCTTGTTGGTCTTATCGTATTCGGAAAAAGGCTTAAGTAATTATTGAACTTTAGGTAATTTATGTTACTCTATGCAAAGTACGCTGATTAAATATAAATTAATTCTAAAACCATGTTTCACATTTACCTGTCTTGGGGTATTATCCTAATCTCGTTGTTATTAAGTGAGCAAGTTGTTTGCTCTGAGTCAGAACAGATTATCAGTTCCATTAGACCGCTGAATATTGGTTATAACTAACGGAATTATACAACATAAACCCTAACTTTTCACTTGGGTACTTTTCCTTTGGTTCTCATTCCGCCTGTCACACGTATTGATTCTTATGTTGACTCACAACTGTTAATTAAAAATACACTAGTTATTTCAAATTGAACTATTATACTGATATTAAAAAGGATGATTTAAATACAAAAATATTACAAGTCGTGTAAGTAAAGCCCTGAAAAATATTAAAAGTTTTAAGTAGTGTTTTTCTAAAATCAGAACTTAAAATTACTTTTAAGTATTGACTATAAAAAGAAATAAAACTCAATAAGGTCATGTTAATAAACATCAAACATTTTCGTAAAAAATTTAAAATAGATATTTTGAAAGAGATTGCTTTAGACGTGCACCTGGGAACTGGCGATAAAGATATATACCATTTGCCCCGATTGTCAGAAATTTTATTAGAGCAAGTTTATGGCTGTCCCAACCGGATAGAGCAAAGTGAGCAGGTGGCTACTTTATATTGTTGTCACAACCGGCCAAGGACAATACGACCTCTCCTGGCTCTGGAGAAAAGTCTCCCTTCGAATTTTAATAACGTTGCTTTTTATATTATAAAATAAATTCGAGTTTATTTACAAAAACAGAAATCTACAGGTAACTGTGAATGATTTATGATGTTTAATACGTGCATCTGACCTGTAATAACATATTTATGTTAGTTAGTTTTAGGTAGATTTCATACAAATTCCAATAACCAAAAAACGTTGCTTGTGTTGATTGGAGTGTAGTTTAGTTAGGTGGGATTTTTTCTTAGTTTTTTCTTAGTCCAACGCTACACAGAGGCAATGGGAAGAGCCGAATAGGATATCCTTTGAACAGCCGCAGCTGTAGCTACTCATAATTGACAACAGCCACCGAACCGAAACTTGGGAAAAGCGATCCAACAATCTCTACTTTTTCAACGTATTTTTCCAAACACAACATAGAATTTTAACGTTCTTTGTGTATAACATCATTTTGAGTCACGGTATAAAGTTATAAATTAGAATTAAAATACGATTAAGGTTTTTATCATAAATATATCCCTTCACATAGTTTGGTACTTTGCAAATGCTATAAGTATAAATTTAATTATATTTTACTCGTATAATATATTGTTTAGTCCATAAAATAGCAAAACAAGGGAATATACAGTAGAAAGAACGGACAAAATACAACGTCAGGCCCCACAGCAATACGGTTCTCCGTTAGACCAAGAGGAAACTACCTACCAAGTTTAGTGTTTCCATAACCTTTCTATCAAGTATTATCTTACAGACGGACCAATTAACGATAACATTTATAGGTGCATTATCGGGTTATCAATACCAGTTTATAGTTAACATTACATCGTAAAAAATGATATTATATTTACATTAAACTGAAATAAAATAAAGTATTTCTTTCATATGACCTTACTGATAATTTTTTAAAGTAAACGATGAATGAGATGGAGATGTCTCATAAACGTTACGTTGTTGTTGAAAAACACGTTATGATGAACGACCAAGACAAATGTGACGAAATGGCCTACACCAACCGCTGATGAATTGTCTGCCGTTCTTACAATTTCCTCGTGGATATAACTCATTTCTGGCCGTTTACGTCGTTAGTTTACTTCCCGCCGATATGTTGAATATTTTTATTATTTTTACATATAAAATACGATTTTGGTTTTTAATGGGAGTTATATTTAGATTTCGAAAGACACTTTTTCATATACCTTTTAGTATTATTTCAATATCCACTTCCGATGCAGTCAATAATTACTTTTAAAACTTGGGTAAACGCCAACATTTTGTTTCTGTTTACCTCTATGTTTGACTTGTGGACAAAGAATCTAAAGAAACTCTATTGTATAATCCTTAACTAATACGATATTGAGGATATATAAGATCGAGTAATATTTGGAACGAACTGAAGAATCTGTAATGCAGCCACTATGAGAAAGAGTATTGGACAATATATTAGCTATGGTACTCAGAGAAAGGTTAAGATAATTCAATTCCAACTGCTGATGGACTTCCATTGTGTAGTATGGATATAATTAACTATATCGTTGTACTATAGGGTTATGTGATATATATGCCAAGCAGAAGTTAACCGTAATCCTTTAAAGCTTAGTGTAGACATATGTCCACAGGAGTATGTAAATTATGTACTATGTACAGTCTTGCATGCTGCTCTCTCGTTCAAATTTAGGGTATTAAGGGATAAAGCCCTATACCAATTGTTGAACCCATAATAACCCAGTGTATTAATATCACACAGAGCAGTATGCACAATATTTAGACCCTAACACGGTGCTTTTACTTCATAATTAGGGCTTTGACATATTCAGCTTTGTTGCCTTAAACTAAATTTCATCTGTATAACTGAGGTCTATATTTTTTAAGTCTGGCGGATCTGTAATTTTCTGACGATTGTTTGATACTAAACCGTAATATGACATTTATAAACTCCGATTTGACATTTTGACATTGAGGAACCTGGATTTTTCCGGACATTTGCCATCGTTCAGTGAAAGAAGAAATCAGTAACACTCCGTTTCGAGATCTGCAATCTGATCTCTTCTTCAGGTAATAACTAACCTAATACATAATAGCAATAAAGACGTGGATTTATGCTAGCAAATTGATAATCTAAGCAAAGGCAAACCATTCCTTACAGTGCAAAATCACAAGCAATATGTTTATACACAAGAACAACAAATTTTGAAATTAAAATCATATAATTTCTAATAATGCTTTAATTAATAAGAATGTATCTTTTTTACTGAAAGATTAGACAAATTACGACAAATTCTGTGACTCCAATTTAATAATTTTTATAGACGAAGAAAAGGGATATGATGTTGTAAATGAAAATACAAAAAGCGACTATTAATAAAGTAAAATCCAGAGCTTAAATTTAAACACTGAATGGAGAAAACAAATCTCAATACACCTGGATAGAATGAAAATTGTTATGGGAAAAACTTTAAAAAATTATAAAATATGAAGTAATTTTGGTTAGTTTAAAAAGTTTTATCCACACATCGTAATGATTACAATAAAAACTCATTCCACAAAGGCAATATAAACCTAAATTTAAATATAAATATGAAAGTAGTAAACTGAAATTAATTAAAATAACTATAACACCAAAATGCTCCTAATTTTATAGCGTGAATATATCTTGTCAAAATGTAAATGATGGGTTTATAATAAGTATTACCTAAAATTAAGTTACTATAAAAACCAGAAACAGATGCAATGTTCCTCAATCATACATCGATTTATCCACCAACCTACTTATCTTCCCGAGCGGGTGGATGTTATCACATTGAGACATGCGAGCGTCTTGTATATACAGCACTCTGTGCCATAACATACCGTATTTATCACTGTAAATTAATTAAGATATATTAAATGAAGAAATTTAAATAATTATTCATAAATACATCATGTTATTTCTTATTTAAATCAGTTATAGGTTTATATAAATTCACAAATTTTTTAGGCTAGGATGATATTACGGATATCGCATCATCATAATAGAAGCTGAACATCGATTTTCACTCAAGCCTTATTATTTTTTTCTTATTGTCAATGAGAATGATCACTCCGGTAAAACTAGGTTTTGGTGTTAAATTTTGGTCATGTAATTTTGTACAGCTGTAAATCAGATGACACGTTGCAGATTGGATGACTATTATAAAGGATTAGGAACAAATATTTCGATTGAGTATTACTATATGTTTTTCAACATATATTGTTTCAGAATAAAACTGTATTGTTACAAGTCCTGTTTTAAAGATGATGGAATACTTTGAATTATCTCATTACAAATCCTTTTTATACTAACCCGAGAACTCACTTCAACTCGAATATTTCTTTAATACCCGATATGTAAACGAATTATAACGTGCATTGTGTTTGGGACATATTAATACCCTTAGCACATCGTAAAGATTCATAGCAATGGTGTTTACACTTACAGTGTATAATAAGTAACAATATTTCAATATTACGTTACATAGAACATAGTGTACTTTATGAACATAAAAGTTAATAGCAAAAACAGTTTTTTTATGTTTTTATATGTATTTCTTGCGTGAGTATGTACATAGCTTTAAGCTGTCCAATATAAGGTTCTATGCTACAAAGAGCTATATCATACATTAATATATTATATATCAACATCTTTCCTGCTGTTTTAAGTCTAGAACCATTTCAATTCCAGTAGGGTTACTAAGCAGTCATACCTATTTAGCCAGATTTTTTTTTAGATATGTTTATACATGAAATTCTGTCAACAGCATACTTGTTTGATGTCAAAAACTAATTTTCGAGTATTAATACAAAAATGGTCCTGCATCTCTGAAACAGTTTGCTATAGGTTTTAGCTCCATTCTACCTGAAATAATTAATACATTAAGGAGACAATCGTTTTATGAAAGATGATACTATATGCATTAAACTAGATAATGATCTAGTCCTTAAAACTATACATTTTAATCAATAAACAAGTTTTCTTCTTTATGATTCAGCCTTTCAGGAGTAATGACATATTCAGTGGAAGGGAAGGGTGTTAAGTTTAGCTCCTGAAGGGATCTGAAAACAAATCGGTGACGAGGAACGAACGAGCTCAAACAACCGCACCCCTCGCATTGTTTCGAAATCAGAGACACCCACACTATAAATAAAAAATGCAATTTAGGTGAAGAGATATCTGACTTGCAGGAATTAATGCATGATTATATAAAGAACATTTTTGAAAAGCTTATTTTGCCTACGATTAAGCCACTATTTCTTGAGAAGTAATTTATAATGATCTTGTTTATGCTCTTGACATATTGCTCTTGAAACTCTAACAAGTATTATGTAATATACTCTTTACTTCATCACATCTAAGGTGAGTGACGAAATATTTACATCTATAGAGACCATGAGTACAAATAGAAAGATAATTTATAATAAATGCAAAATGTATTTCATTTATCATAATTTTATATATGTACTACACAGTCAAAATTACAACTGAAAATAGAACTTTATGTCTCTCATAAAGGCAGTACTCTTATTAAAGTTGAAAGGAGTATCGACAAATACATTTACAGAGTGCCGACTGTCAGCTGATGACAGGTGATACCGCACTAACGGCTGTTCGACCTGTCCCTTTAATATTAGTGTATGCCATTGTTTATAAGCAATACCAAACAAATGACGCAGTCCACTACCAGGCATTTAAATGTTTCTTTGGCATTAATATGCATTTGTAATGGGCAGGCTATTTTTCTGTCATGAATTTAGTTCCAAGAAATTTCGATTGTGCTAATGATAACGTGTACTTATAATACCGATTCAGTCTAGGAACGATAGCAGTGAAGCATTAATTGCGGTTTGAACTATAAATTCTATAATGTTTGGCTATGTCACGATTTTCTCATAATTATCATATTTTTTAATTGATGTAATATCACAGGCTCGTCTGCACAGGCTTGGAAATCTGGTCTCCGCGAACTATGATTTCTTCTACGACAGCACTTCTAGTCTAGTCTGAGGACTTTATTCCTATCCTTAGAGCACTGACTTTCGAAATCTATTCGAAATCTAAACAAATACTAAACAAATCGAAATACTAAACAACAGCGGCATTTAACTGATTTCGGGTGTATTTCATTAACAAGGCTCATATCTGTCTTTATTGTTTATTGTATTGTATTTATTTTAATCGTCTCTTAGGCTATTGTGTATTCGGCATCTTCTGTTATTAATTATTTAAATTGTTATGTATTTATCTTTTCCGTAGTATGTTCAAGTTGTTACGTATTTATAGTAGTTACTAGTATGTATTGTTAATTTTTCATAGTCTGTTAGTGTTATCGTTGACTATCATTATGTTGTTATCAATTGTTTTCGTTTCTGGTTCTTGGTGTTACTCATATATCTAGTTATGTTATTTTCATTCAAGGATCTAGCTTTTTACTGTACAATTTTGTTAATGTTACTTATTAGTGTTTTCGTTGTCTATCTTATGTTATAATCAATTGTATTCGTTTCTGGTATTTAGTGTCACTCATCTATCCAGTTTGTTATTTTCATTAAGTATCTAGCTTCTTACTATACAATCTTGTTAATATTACTTATTATATATTTATCCATAATTTAATTGTAGTCATGATGGCTTTTATTTTATTATTGCAGACAGCCATCTGCAAACTGTGTTTAGTTTTGTAATTGGCGTATTGCCGTGAATAAATAAATAAATAAATAAATATCAATTTATATTTTGGGATTATAATTCACAACATGCTAACTAAAATTTGTAACACCTAAAAATAATAATAAAACTATATAAGCTTTTATTTGAGATATTTCTATAGAAATATTTATAAAAATCCCTTTTCTTTGTGTTAAAGACTTACACACCTTAGAGGAAATAAACGTTAAACATAAAACCTTGTTAAGAGATAACCACTTCGTAAAACTTTAGTCACAAAATCATTTGTAAAATATAACTTTTATGAAATTTTGGTTGAAATACATAATCAAATGCACAGTATGCTTTGAAACAAATATCTTTAAAAAAACACTTGCATTTGAGTTTCTTAGTGATGGATTATTTAGCAATTTGCAAATATTAGCATCTTGTAGATATTAAATTCTTAATACAACTCAGTATTACCACGAGCCAAATGCTTGTGCACCGACTCCCAAAAAGAAGATGTGTTACTTAATAATAATTACCCATTATGCATAATATACCTTACCTGATAAAATAGCAATTAATATCTTCGCAATATAATAATAAAATTTTTTTAAATATTTACAGGCTAAAGAAAACTTCCAAATACGTCATTTTGTAGAAGAAATATTAATTCATTGAAAAATTTTGTGCGGTTTTTTGTTTTATAATTTTCAGTTAAAGGTGATTTGTTATTACAAGTTATGTGTCCCGCAAAATATAGACTCGGTATTCGATGTTTCAGGCTTAGTTGAAGCATTCTCGTAAAGGTACTGAGATGAAATACCAACGAAGCAAGCGAGTAGAGATATTCCCTAGTTAATTTGATATTGAAGCATTTGAATAGAATAAACATGGTTATTTCATAAATTTGCTGACTCCTATTTTTACCGTTATAATCGGTAAAATACCAATAAAATATTGTACTTTATGATCTGATATTAATTATAATATTAATACGATTTGTAGTACTATATTAAAATGTAATTGTATTAGTACTTCATACATTGTCATCCGTAAAGACCATTACGGAGTTTAAAAAGTAAGTAAATTAGTCGAAAACAATATTTGACAGCATATATTTAAAACATGTCAGGTCCAGAGCTACGATTACCATACGAACATAAACTTTTATAGGATATTAAACCTGTTCATTTAATATTTGGAACACAAGCTCGAAAGGTATCATATATTGAAATGCCTCACTTTATTTATTAGTAAGATAAAGAAAATCTTAGACAAATGTCCTAATGCCATAATACATCATATCCATATCAAGAGACAAACAAGAATGTTCTAAGATGAAAACATCTTTAATGTTTAATGAATGAAATGTTGTAACCAAGAGCGCCTTCTCAGGCATGCCACAACCTTGTTATTAAATTCTTGTCACCCGCTTATCATATTTAATAGATATAAAGGATCAGAGAGATCGCGTTATTGGCAAACACGCCAGTTTTGTATGAAATAAAATAAAAACACGAATGCCTTGTTTTTATTATGAACTTAAAAAAAACTAAAAACTTATTTTTTTCATTGGAACAAAGAATTCCAAGGAGAGATTCTGTTTCACGACTTAGGAATTTCAAAATGGTAGCAAATTCAGAAGTAAGTAATATTGTAAGATTTGGATAGTCTCTGTAAACGTAGAAGTGCTAAGTTTAATAAATAAGTAATACTGGTCAAGATAGTTCATTATCTTACCTAAACTCTATTTAACTTCTACATTACAACCTTTTTACAACCCATATAGTTTCTGAAACTACAAAGCCCTTTCGTACCCACTTACTCTCTTAATTCTTGATTAATCAGTTAAAAACATTTTATTAATTTGGTGGCATATTGTAAGTTCTGTGAACTGAAAGAAGTAAGTAATGGCTGTTTGGTACGGATTGTGTGACAATTTGATATTATAATTAAAATAAATATCCCATTAAAACCTCTCTAATTAATTCATCGTAAAAAATGTAGCCTATGACATACTTTAGTATATTATAAACTCAAAAAAAGATAGTTCACTTGATGATAATAAGAGATTAATAGTATATGGCCAAGGAACCAGATAAAAAGTCAATCTTCAATGTCTACAGACTGCTATTTATGAGTTGAGTTGAATGATTATGAATTTTTCTCCATCTAAGGTGACAGTTTTTAGCGACAATCCACAGCCACACTTATAGCTTTTGGGTATACGTACATGTATACTAAGTGTATTATCACCTAACGAGGAAAAGATTTCAATCCTCGTTTTCAATCGTAGTGTTATAAATATTTTAACATATAACACAGGATCAGATGATAATGTTAGGTTCCAACGACTACCATGATAACTTTAATCCCATGAGTGCCAAAAACCAAACACAAAATGGTACGAGACTGGTCATTACTTCAAAGCAGCAACTTGAATAAAAAATCATTACATAACAGTCTACTACAAGGGAACACAAGAAAACATAATCGACCGGACAAAGTAGAATTTAACCAATTCAAGAGTTTAATTTCTGTAAATAACCTGTTACAGTTAATAGTTAAATTTTTTTTCAATTATTCCAATATTTGTATTGGATATTTAGAAAAGAAGTCTCGATTGTTGTAGTACACCATCGTTTAAATATCAATGAAAGTATACATTTTACAATAAAGGCTAATAAGTATTCGAATAAGTAATAATTGATAATGATCCATCTCCCATATTCTACTGCAAAAAATAAGAACATCACATTATTTGTTATTACGTTAGAAATGGTTCTTATAGTTTATGACTCCGGGTTGTTTCACTTCATCCTGCTCACAATTCTAAGTAGTTTAAAAAAATTATGGTTGCCTGTAAAGTCGGTTTTTACGGGCGAAGATTTTACGTGACAACGTCTTTTTCTCGGTAGAATATTTATTGATATATAAATATTATTAAATTGCACAATAGGAACAAGTAATTGAATGAAAATAAGAATTGCACAAATTTTAACTATAGAAATATATTTTGTTTACTAAAACATTGTACATAATTTGAAATTAATTAAAATTTGTTATTGTAAATGGTAAAGTTGAATAAAACATTTACTAAAATTGGAATTTGAAATTCTTGCTAAACACAGTTAAATTCTAACTCCGCGCGTGGTGATTGGTCGGTTTAGTTCGTTTGTTTGGTAGCACTGTTATGACAGGTTAGAGGTTATAATTTGTTATTTTAAATGTTTGACTAGCAATACGCGCTGTTTCTTCTCAATCGACTGAATTACGATTGATTGCAGAGTGATTTAAACTAATAATTTACTTAACACTATCAACATTTGTCAATAGTATGACATAACCTATACACTCAGTTTCTCAACTTTTGTGTCAATCTAACAATTAATCAATCAATCATAGTTTACAATAATGAAATATGAGTGTACAATTATTTACCTTTATTGTTGTAGTTGTTGTAAATGACGAATCTAAGCACTCCACATTTTCACGAATAAACATAGTTATCTGCTTTATCCCGTGCGGCGGACCCACAGTTATCTGCTTTATCCCGTGCGGATCCCGTGCGGCGGACCCATTGGACGGGCATCGTAACGTTACCGGGCGTTACACTTTTTCATGAGTGACTCCGAGCCGCAACCTAATTTAAGACGTTGTCACGTCAAAAAATTTATATTGAGTTGTTTCATGCTTTTACTGTGAGTTTTTACATCAAGTTTTGGCAAGTTAACTGAACGTTGTATAAATTTTTTAAAGGTTACTTAAGTAATAACTGATTATTAAAGTTATCATGTTCAAGAGCAAGGGATTTTGATCACTGGGTTTCGCTTATCAATAAAAACTGCATACATGGTGGTCTAAAAAGTAATATATTAGAGAATTTATTATTTTACACTACATGACTATTGTTTTGACAAAACAAAAAATAAAATATGAATATCGCCCATAATTTAAGCCTTAGTCTGAGTCATTGCCGCTTTCCTAATATTACCCGTTATTGCACTGTAAATGATTAGTCTTTAACAGAATGTTTTGACCTGTTTAATATGTACTTAATTCACTTTTACAAAAATATTATTATTACATAACATAAACGAGAGGAGAGAGAGAACTTTAAATTTGCTCCTATAAATTAAACATAATTCAAAGGATGTGCTGCCTTTTCAATACGAGATGCAGTTTCAATTCTTTTCATTGTTCTGTGTGTAATATTTTGTCGCCAACGTATTTGTTTTGCGGTAGTAAAGTTATGGCCTTTGGTTAAACAAATAATTATGTTTTAAATTCCAACAATTGGTTCTAATCATTGGATACACCATTTTTCATGTAGTGACTATTATTGATATAAAGAAATTGATATAACTTCATTTAATTATGAATTTGAAGGTTTATACTTCTATAACTTCAAACTTTACATCGAAATAAAAATCCGTGAAAGTACAATGGTTCAATAGTGTTTCTGAAATTACCATCCAATTCGGGAATCAAATTGATCATTAGCGTCGTTCAATCCAGGAATGAACAGACGCAATGAAATTGCCCGCCATTGTTCGCTTCTTTGTACTCGACTTAACTCGTTTTATTGAGTACTTCTTCTGCTATTACTCTTAATAGGTATATTAGTATAGGTTTTTTTATATAAATAAAACCTTAATTAATTTCCCATATATTAAAATTAACTAACCTATGTTTTTAACAATATTCTTTCTTGTGTTTTTCAGTTACACTGAAGAAGATTAGATTAGTCTGGCCAAAAACTAGAAAATAAAAGGTAAGTAGCTTAAAGATTACAGTTGCGTTTAAGCTTAAAATTCTAATCTTTTGAACGAACAATAATATAAATATAACTGCACAAAACACTGGGTTATAGAACACTAGTAGAAGGAGAACCACAATGCTTGTTATCGAGGGCTGCGTGATAAAACTATGATCTGTTTTCACTAGTAAAATTCCAATCATAGTCTTTCCACGTAGTCTATCGATTGATTTAATATTTCTAACAGCAAAAAGGTAGCAGTGACAAATTAGCCTACATTTTAGAAGCAAATCAATATGTTTCAAAAGCTATTGTGACTCGATGCCATTGTCACCCCACTAGAAAATATAGGGGTTTATTTACTATGGGTTAGCAAAGCCTATCACTCATTGAAAAATTGTACTACTGTATGTCTGCTATTTCCCACGATAGCTGGAAAACGATCTTACTGATTGACCTATATTTTATCATTAAGCTTGACTTTGATACAGGCAACATTAAATACAATTATGTTGCATACACGTTAGTCACAGGTAAAAACAATCTCGTCATGCTTTAAGTGACTCTCGAGAAAAAACTATTTTTAGAGTAATTCTCTTTATTTTATGAAGTAACATCATCTGCTCAAGTATAGTATGGTTAATTTTGTACATGAGATATATTTGCCAGTCGATATATTTTGTACATGAGGTATTATAAATCTATCTGGTAAATAAGCTATATTTCCTCATGCGTATGTTTTCCCGTCAATATCATAAATGAAAAAGTGTGTAAGGACAACATTTGCATTTAAATTGAATCAAAATAAAGGATAGGAATATATTTATAATGAAATAATACCACAATAACTCTTTAAATTTCTTACAGCTTATTGATTCACGGAACGAAGCGTGCCACGTTAGCTGCTTAGCAAATATTTGCATGCATAAATATCAGCTTATATTTCTTTTTGTGATACATATATTAATTAAAAATAGTTGTAACTAACATTTATTGTATGGGCTTTAGATAAGAATATCACTCAAAGGGCTAAGAAAATGTCATTTCTGTTTTTGTTTTGTCTGTCTGTCCGCACTTTCTAAAAAAAACAAACAGACCTACAAGCTTGAAATATTGCATGAGGCTTTATTTAAATTCATTAAACTTTTAAATCGTAACCAATTTAACGTACAAAATGTCCTTTAGCAAGACATGTCGAGACAAACAGCCCTCCTTTCAATTTTGCGTAAAACTTCTACAAGAATTACTTCTATAATTTGTCAATTTTGTGTCAAATTCTTTTTTATGAATGTCTGTCTGCCTTTCTGACCGCAGGACATGCCGAGAATAAAATGAGCAGTAGATTTGAAATTTTTCATGCAACCACAGTGACATTTCCTACGAAGAAGTGTTATGAGATGAATAAGGTTTGTTTTAAAATGTGTTATAAATATTTGCCTTTATTCTCCCTTTGGAGTGGAAAGTTTTGCAGTAATTAAAATAATCACTAATAGTTTTAAAAAATTGCGGCAAACGTAAAATCCGCAAGGAATATCATTTTTGTGTTGCATAGACAACACTCATGAAGTACCTTTTCCTTTAAGTTTGATGTACATAACAATTGTTCTAGAAAGAAATTTGTGCTAGCCTTAGCAGAGTTTTTATCTTACATTGAGTAACGAAGTCATAGAGTAAAAATATAAAAAATGTTACTTGTGTTAAAAAATAACTCTCTTCGCTCGCTTAATGTCTAATTATCAATGCATATAAATACGGTAAATTGTATGATCGTTTCAGTGAAACATGATGTATATTTAATTATGAGATTTCTTCTATAAAATGAATCTGACACTTCAGTCGGAAGAAGGAGGTACTCGTTGATTGTATGATAACTTATCTCGTATTATTATGATTTACTTTAGAAATACTCGATTCCATATACATACAAACTAAAAAAATGTTTTTATGCCCATAATTCATAGACGGATTATTTTTTAAAGATTGTGTGGCCACCATCTTCAAACGAAATATCCGCTTCAGAAACGACGTATTAAACCTTAGCAGAGACTAGAAATGTTTGTTTATGCAAAACAAATTCAAGTGCTATTCAAATCGAATGCATTAGCCTGATTTTGTATATAAAGTTTATTTTAATTTATATATATATATATATATATATATATATATAGGTATGGTTGTCGTGAGCACGATACTGTTTATAAAAATATTAGATGGATAAGTGCGGCACAAGGCTTGAGCAACTTTTCCAATTTCCCAGCTATTTTCATTAAAGTCGCGTTTTAATTTATCCGTACAAAAGTTATCGAGAAAACAACTTTTAACAACCACATAGCATCTTTATATATAAGAAAATTGTAAGTAAACAAGTTATATTATTCATTTACGACGTATATTGCGTTAAATAGCTAATGAAAACTAGGTTACAGCTCAATCTGCATGTTCTGTTAAGGCGATACTCATATTATTGTTTTAAATAGGCTTTCATATCTATACAGTATTTGTATAACTTATAATGGTGTAACCTTTAACAAAATTTAGAATTTTTTAATTTTTATATATTCTTCACTCAACACTACTTTTAAACATAATGTTTTCACAAAAATCAACTTATACCCGTTGACTGCGGTGGGCTCACATTACTATTCCGCGTTTCCTAACGTCGGTACATGTCTCCTGTTAAGGTGTAACGCGAATGTTTGTATAGTCTAGAAATGTATGGCCTATTTCAGAATATGAACGTCCTATATTTTTTATATATCAAATATTAATTTTAACCAAACAAAGCCTGAAACTACTTATATTTTCTAGTAGTAGAATGAATATTTATAGTAATATTCATAGAATACACTATCAATCTATCGATCTAGCCATCTAGCAATAAGTTTCAAGTTTATAATGAAATATAATTTTGCTATTAGTTATAACTTTATTTTTATTAATTACTTTATTTTTATAACTTTTTTTACTTAAATTTATTTTAAGTTAGGAGATACAGTATGTTACACTATTAGGGATATTACCAAATGCTTTCATTATATATTTGACTAAAACAGTTTTAAATAGAAAGCTGTTAATTTATCAATAATTTAATTTAGGATAAAGGTTAAGTTTTGAACGGAAGTTTACTCATAAAATGTAGTGTTTTTTTATAAAAATCATGTGAAAATTCAGATGTAGTTAAAACAGTTTCAAAAATGTTTAACAACATCGTAATATTGTAATACAATTTCGAAGTATAATTCGCCCTTTTGTTTTTCTTTCAGTTTTCTAATAAAGCTCACTACTTTTCATCTCCATCAAATTTTAATTAATGTACTATTTACGCAACAATATTATTAAAATTATTCTAACAAAAAAGTTTTCCAAAACAATTTCAATTAGCATTAACTTAAACATTCCGATGAGACGGGTGTTCTATATTTCACATTGATATGGTCTGTGAAATATTTAATAATATTTTTTACATTTACAATTAGATAATAAGTTGACTTTTTGAGTACTTTATATGCCATCATATAGTTGGCTAAGTATCCATATAACCAGTTACAATACGGTTAACTCTCTATGTAAATATAATGCCAAGTCACTAACGCCATATTCTAGCTATGCACAGTCATTAGTGTAAGATTTGTTCTTATTAGAGTATAGGATTTAAACCATCTCAGAAACTACTGCAGATGTTGTTTGAGAAGCTGTACTTGTATAATCTTCCGTAGTAGTAATTAATACCAAATAAGTTGCAGTGTTTGTTTTATGTTAGCTCTATCTCTCGCCCATATGGTGGGATAGAGTATTGCTTTAGGTAACACTAGCTATTATACAAATTGTTCCTTGTCACTTATAACCTTATTCACTTTCATTTCCATCTGTATTGATAACAATGCTTATTAATTGACTTTGCTTTACAGAATCAGTGGTTCTAGCATGCTAAGAAAGCTAAGAAGCGTTCAAATCCACCACAAAATTCTGCTGAAGAAGAACAAATTATCAATATTTAATGTAGTTCATGAATATTACTAAATGTAAACCTAATTATTGAATAACTAATTACTGATCAATCTTTCCAAGAGTAATGTTCATTGTAATTATTGTATTATCTTTATATTCAATATACAATATGCTTTATAATAAATACGCCCTTTTAATACTAAAAATGAAAGCAAGATTGTCTATGAAACTATTTTTTAATAAACTTTATTTCTGGTTCTCTTTCTTAAGAAAAAATGCGTGAGAGAGCGATGTAGAGTATACAAAATTAATCTCTTGCTATGGGTTTTATAAAAATAACATCGCTGTTATAGGTGCTATATAATGCGTAGCTCAAGAAATCATTACATCTATTAGTCTAGTTAAGTAAGGTTAATAATTTTTCATTTAGATGGTTATCTTCAATTTATTTTATGTAATTTTATTTGGTGAGCAATGTAAAAAGAATTCAATTATTACTCGTCGCCCTTATTATACGAGGGCAAATCAAATATAAACGGTAATTTTGCTCTTGACTGTAAGAAACACGTTCAGACGTGATGCGGCTGTGGGCGATTGTCGTTTTGCTTAATAGGAGTGGGGGGAACTGCTTGCTTCACACTAGCGTTGTGTTCTGCCTTCAGTACAGCCATGACCGAGCGAGAGGTACATCCATCTGTTGCGCAACGCATCGTCATAACATTTTTAACAAATGAAGGTGTTAAGCCTTCGGAAATTTTTACTCGTTTGCAGGCACAGTTTGGGGACACTACTCTGTCTCAAAATCGAGTGTATACGTGGGCCAGAGAATTTAGGGATGGCCGAGAACGTGTTGAAAACGAAAGTCACGGTCGACGCCCAAGGTCAAGTCTTACAGTTGACAACATTAGTGCGGTTCGACAGTTTATTGAAGGTGATCGCCGGTTAAGTTCAAGACATCTCGTCTGAAATTGGTATCTGCTACGGGAGTGTTCAGTCTGCAATCACAGACCACCTTGGCTTCAGAAAAATTAGTGCTCGCTGGGTTCCGAGGTTGTTGATCAGAAATCAAAAACAGGTCAGGTCGAAGATTGCTGGGAGACTTCTGCAACGATTTTAAGAAGGAGGTGAAGATTTTTGAGGCGCATCGTCACATGTGATGAGACGTGGGTCCACCATTACACTCCTGAATCGAAAATGGCAAGTAAGGAGTGGCGAAGGAAGGATGAAGACTGCCCAGTGAAAACCAAAACTCGTCTCTCAGCCGGAAAAGTTCTTGCAACAATTTTTGTTGACTCAAGGGGAGTTCTACTCATTTATTTTCTTCACGATCAACGAACAGTGAATGCGGCTTACTACTGCCAGGTGCTACAGTCAGCAAAAACCAGTTACCGGAACAAAAGACGAGGTGTACCCATTAGAGATGTCATCCTTCTCCATGACAACGCAAGGCCTCACACCGCATTGTTGACAATAAATTGGAAGAAATGGGCTGGGAAACTCTCGAACACCCTCCTTACAGTCCAGACCTGTCCCCTTGTGACTATTTTTTATTTGCGCCCCTGAAAGAATCACTTGGAGGAAAACGATTTGAAAACAATGAAGACGTCGAAAAACACGTGCGCGATTGGTTAACAACTCGCCCTCAATCTTTTTATGAACAGGGAATATTAAAGCTTCCAAATCGGTGGAAGAAGTGTGTAGATAATTCAGGAGACTACATTGAAAAATGTTGAAGGTATAGTTTCTGTATAATATTATTCAATAAATATAATTTTGAAAATTACCGGTTATATTTGATTTGCCTACTTATTTCTCGTAAATTTATTGTTATTTGACTGCTGAATTATACCAAAACATTTCATAAATTGTTTTCAGACTGTTATTGTGAAGTTGTATATTAAATTCTTAAAATGAACCACCGATATTCGTGCCTTTAATTATTAAAAATTTCAACATTAAAATATCTTAGCCAGCCTGTTGTAAAATACACCACCATAATGAGAACGTGAGCCCAGTTTACGTTGGACAGCCAACGGATTTTTAAATGTAAGTCATATTTATTATTAAATTTACAAACTCTTTCAGCAACAGAATAAAAGAGTATTATTGCTACATGAGTATTACTACATGGGAGCTTTAGTCCTGACATGTAGTATCAGCTGAAAAATTGAACAAGAAAATCGAAACTAATATAAGTTGGTGATGGCAACCTCCCAAGACAAATATCTCTAGATGCTAGCCCATATTTCACAATGTTTAAGTCACCCTTTTCAAGAAGAAGGATTCTTAATCATTACATTTATTTTTGCCAACTCCTGTCGTACTCAAGTTAAATTCCAGTTATGACATATTATCTGAACAGCGTATTGAACATATTGCAAAGAGTATGAAATAATGACAATTTGTTGGGCGAATTATAAGGTATTGAAAATATTGTTAATCAAATGTATATCTTAAAAGGGAAATATAACTATTGTATTATGTATGTACAATACAATTTCTAAACAATATACGAACTATAACAATATTTACAAAAAGTCCACTAGTCAACATGACACATAAAAGTTTAAAGTGAAAACTACTTTAACTTCTTCGGAAACTCTTCTGAAGGGCCAAATTTGAGTAAAATTGTTGTGTGACGTGGTATATAAAAAGAAATATTTTATTCTATCATTATAATTTCATTCAAAATATAACCGATTAAGAATATTTTTCATTGCAAATTAATGTTGTTATGTTTTGATCAAATTTTTGAATTACTTATATATTAAATACTATTTGACTTTAATTTTTCTTTTCAAGATAGTATATATATATATGTATATATATATATATATATATATATATGTGTATATATATATATATATTCTATTTGGTTGATTAAATGCTTAAATGCTCAGTTACAAACATTAAGTAGACTTCTTGATATAAGTATACTTTAATATTTAAGCATTTACAGTTCTCAAAAAGGATTAAAAAATGTATAAAACGTTAAATTTTAACAAACAAACAAATTAACCTAGAGAAATAAAAATTTAGATAAATAATAAATAATAATAAACAACAATATGTGAACATGTGATTAACAGCTAAAAGGAAATTCATGAACAGAGAAAGATAAATAGAATTTGGAATTTGGAAAACAAACTAATACAAAATGAATACAATTTATTGAAACATCTTTTATTCAGACCAAAGGGTATTTTAGATTTTAATATTAACTAATGTGTCTGTTATAAATGTTCTAAGTAGATTTTTTTTACATCTTCGGGTACTTTGCAAATACTTTTCAGTGAATAAAATTGTTCATCATTTTGATGATGGCCTAATGCGTGTTGGTAAAAAGTTTTTCAATTCATTCGTTTGTTTTCTAGTCGAAAAACGATTATTATTCATTCTTATGTGCAATGTGTTTGTTGTCAATTCAACATAATTCATAGCACACATGGTATAATTAATTTATCGGTTAAATAATTAGTTTAACATGTACAAGTGGTGCACAATCGAGTTTTAATTATTACTTTATGCAGTATTAAAGAATGAGCAACATCTATGTCAAATATGTAATTTTTTTCATAATTTACTTACTTACGATACATTACTTTTTTAATGGTCACAGATTAAGTTGTTAAAATTATTTTAATCGAGTCAAAAACACTATCAACAACTAATACTTGTATAGAGAAAGTGAGTAATGTTTATATCATAAGAAATAAAATGTTAATGGTATTATTTTCTATTATAATAAGTTGTGTTTTGAAAAAAAAAAAGTTTTTTAGATATGTTATTCCCAACGCAAAAAGGTTTGCAATGACGAATTCTATGATATAATACATATTAGAAAACACATTTTAAACATTAAAACGTTGGAGTAATTATAAATATTTCAAACGTTATCAACCAGTAAACGATGATAGAGAAAATGAGGGGCAATGTCCTTATCGTGTTTCTAAATTCCTGATGTAATGTGATAAACATATTAAACTAATCAGATTGATATTCTACTAATCTTTTGTATAAAACACAATCAATAATATTAATTTTCCGCTATTATAACTAATCAATCTCGCGTCACGCTTCAGGAACAAATTTTGGAAACCTTACCCACATTATTATAAAAAATTTCAAAATAAGTATTTATTCGTTTGATGGACACTCCACGGATTTCAAATAACTATGCTATTTTATAACATCACTTTAGGATTCGAGATAAAATGGTAGCTATGAGTTATTTGGAAATGGACTGATGACGTTCCAATTATTACCAAGTTTATTTTTCCGAACAGCTCATCTGGGCAATCAGCCAAACTAGGCAAATTAACACTCATAATTTACTATCCAAATCATCCAATATTTAATACAGCCATTGTTTTATTCTTAAATTTGGCTCATGAATTAATTTTTAAGTAGTTGTACTCAGATTCCGCCCAAACGCATCCACGGAATGCTACAATGTCGGACTTGCTAGTTAAAGATATACCATTAATTGTGCATATATAGTTATAACGATATATGTATTATAACGATGTTTATGTTTGCTCAATTGGCAAGGCATTTATAATTTTTATATCACAGTCACACAAGGATTACATATCTAAGAATTATGTTGGCCTGGAAAGTACGATACCGAAAATATTAATTGCGTAATTGTTATGGAGATGTCACTAAGTCAGTAACGAATTCAATACAAAAACATTTTCTATTATACAACTGGTATACCTTAAAAAAGACTGTAATATGTGAATTTGTATATAGTATGGGACAAAATGTATCAATTCCATACTAGAAAACGAATCTTATAATACATAATACGGTTATGGAACAATTCTTTTAAGACATCATATCTTTGAAAATGTAAAGGAAAGTGAGAACCTTTTTTTGGCTTAAAATTTGTTTCAATAGGTCCTAAGCAGTATGAAATATATACAATTAACATAAATGTTTTAGTATTTCAGAGTATACATATATAGAGATTTGCTGAATAAATATATTTTAATTAATTTATTGGTTGAGTGAGTTAATCAATAAATGGTATGCAGTACTATAACAATAGCGAACTCTAGTCAATACAAGTTTTCATATCAAGATTGCACAAAGTATACTAAGTTATGGTCGCATTTAAATTCTAAAAAACAAAACATGGTTTTTTATATGTTCTATCTGATTATGTTTCCAAGCAACGGCTTTTTTTAAGATGTCAACAAGTAATTTGTTACATTTATGGCCAAGACAAAGCTGGTAGAGGAAATAAATTTTCTATAATAGTGATCCATAAAGAACGATTTGACCGGAAACATGAGTAATCATTCATGAATTATTCCCATTTATTTCCTCAATGGCCACCATATAAACTATAATTTGTACAAATTTCACTTGATGATACATAATAATGTTTTCTCCAAAGATACTTAAATCACTACGCTTCTAAATGCTGCAAGATGGATGCTATTTTTAAGAACAAACAAAATAGTAAAGTGAAACCCATTTGTTAAAATGTTATGTCTTAGATTCACTTTTCTATCTGTTACAACTAGCTCCATGTACTAGTTACAAATTCCATGCAGGTCTCGACTAATTTTATAGTTATTCACATTTGAGCATAACCAAACCCTGACCTAAGGTATGAGATGCCATCTACCACTTATATTGAATGATTTTATCCACATGTTGTATTTTCATTATTTTTTTCTTTATTTTACGAGTTTAAAAATTATACTAGTGATAAAAGTAGTGTTAATTTATAGAAATAACAGAATGAGGCAAGTGAGAGGGAAGACAGTTTTAACTTTATTTTTATTTCCAAGATTAATATAGTATAATAAATGTTTAAAACTGGAATATTAACTAAGAAGAAGTTGTTTATCTTGTTTTACACATTTAATGTTATGTAAATATTCCAGTTAAATAAAATTCTATACTAGCAAACAAAACTAGCATTGTTAAATTACGAGCAATATTTTCTATATTTTTTATTAATTTAATAGATTGATAGTTCTTTAATAATAGTGTTTGGATTTTAATTAACACTTAAAGACAAATATCTTTGTTTGCTGTAGTAGAGAAAATTTTAGAATACTATATAGGATCATTATGTTTTTAAGTACAACAGTTTTGTAAAAGAAACTAAACAGATGCTTATTTACAAAAATGCAGGTACAATACCTCCAACACTATTGCTCGTCCTACGTATTATAGAGTTTTATTGTACTCTGAGTTATTGGTACCTATTATTTACATATGAATTAAGCGTTACTATTTAGTTTCCCAATGATTGAGAGCATTGAAAACCATGCGACTTAAATTACTTGATACTTTTTACCTATAGACCTAATCATATAGATGAAGTTGATTATACTAAAATAATTTCGTGATATTTCGAGTAAGTATTACGAATAAAACATTTTGGAGAGTATTTCTTCTTATTTTTTAAAGTAACATCATTTTTAAAGGTTTATGGTTAAATAGTAATTTTGAAATGATATAAAGCAATTATATTAACTCCTGCATTCGTTTTACTATCCTATAAATATTACAAATATGTGAAATTCTTTAGAGGTGTTTAAATTTTTGATACCCTGTATTATATTTGTATATATATCTAGATATTTGAGTTATTTTATACTTTTATAAAATTATATATACACAAGTGGAAATATTTTGACTACATTTTGAATATAAATTGTATAAGAATAAAATATAGATATATTCTTATAAGTATTTAAAAAAAACGTATTTATTGAAAAAGAAATATTTGTTGCACCTGATGGAGTAAAAGAACGAAACGTGTCACCCATATCTAAGAACTTAGCACACATTTTCTTAAATAAATATCGGCTGTCGTTGTTTATTGCAATATTAAAGATAAATATTACTACCCAGACTTTACGTGCTAAGTTTTAGCGAAAGCTATCAATCATGTGCGAATTTCATTTCATTTCGTCCGCATGATCGAAAACGAACTAACCTATAATACTGTGAATTACGCATGCGGATTCATTTTTGTATGAATAAAACTGAGTTCGTTGCATGTTACTCCAGGAGATTTATACTTGAATTATCGAATAATTTCATATGAGAAGTATGGTAATATGCGCAACGATAAATGTGCATAATAGATATATTTTTAAGCAAACTCAACTCACCCATAAGAACTTTTAACATGTTTGAAATTAAGACGTTTATCCTAAATATCCCAACACATATACATCATTTAGTGACTTGGTGTGTAGATTCAATCACATATGAAAAATTGAATGAACTAAAATGTAATTAAATCTTGAAGAAATGTCGATAATGTTTCATATAAAGATTTTAAATTTGGTATGAAGCATTATTTCTACAGGAATGGATTCTATTATGCGTAATTTTGGTTCGACGTACTTCGTTGTACGATTATCTGCTTGTCTATCTGTCCGTAGGAATACTTATCACGACTCATAATTAGGTATAGGTTTAAAATTTTGCAAGCAACCACAGCGAAGACCGTATGACCATGGTGTGACGTCCTCCTAGCTTTACACTATGTAGTGTTCCGAGTTAGTGAAAAATACAGGAGGCCTCGGAAGCGTGCCCCTCCCAAACTCGGAGCAAATCATAAAAAAAAAACAATCACATGCCACTAGTGGGAAGAGACAAAAACGAGACAAGATTTCGAGTACAAGAAATATAATTAGTAGGTGGCAAACATTTCCATGCAAATTACAATTACTTCAGCACCACGGTGCACCGCGTAACTTAAAAACTAAATAACAACAATAAAATAAAATTCCAATAATAACAATAACACAATAAATAAATAATATAATATTAATAACACAATAAATAGAAATTTGGTCTATAAATAACATATATCAGGTACGGCGGTGGTAAATATAAAATTTTTAACAGGTAATTTTTATGAACTGAGGGGAGGAAAAAGGTTGTAGAATTTCTAGGCCCACTATTTTTGAAAAGTAATTTTGTTTCAAGTTTGTGGCCGAAATTTAAAAAAAATATATTTAAAGCCAATTTTCGAAGGAGGCGGGGGCTTAGTTGCCTCCACGAATCCGAATTAAAGATGAAATCCTCCCCTTCAGGTCATGTAACTAACTAAATAAATACTGGCTAGGTACTGGCCCTCCTCCAGATCTAACATCTGGCAGCGCTCCCTGCACCCCAGTCCTCGCAAGTGGTATAAGAAGTAAAAAACATTTCTGATCCAACCTTGTTCCAGAAGAAATTAATGGGAGCACTACACTCCGGTTGGATGCCGGTCCAATAGCGCTGGCAGGGCGCGGGCATTCAGTTGGCTTCAGTGCTGTGGGCAGACTCGCCGCATCAGTCCCGCTGACGGCACTCACGGGGACCCTATAGAATCCCAACATAACCAGTAGATATTCAGAACAACTTTACTACAAACCCGAGAAATAATAAAAACTTAATTATGTTTGCCACAAAGTATAATAAAATATTTAAATTTAACAATTAAGAAAAAAACAACAATCTGTAACTAACAGTACCTTTTAAGTATCAGAAGACTATTTCCCAAAAATACCTCAAGACACCAAGTATTAAAAGATACACTACTTGGTGACAATATTAAATATTACAAACAAAACAAATTTTCAAATATATAAACATTTACTTATAGGCTAGAACAGCCATACTAAATGATTAAGCGTGATAACAATTACTTGTAACTATAATTCGCTGGATTTTAATCATTCTATTATAATATTATAATAATTTACATTTTGCTATTAAATATTAATTGTAAGGTAGGCATAATAATAATTATATAATTTACAAATAATAACAATACATTATTTCCCAAATAACAATAATTAAATTCTAATCAGTTCACGTTCACGCTACTATAAAGGCAATAATTAAATAATAAAATTGAAATCATGGATGTTGCCACCCAATTTTGCACGCAACACAAAACACGAGGTAACAAAAATTTGCAAAGTCTGTACCGTCTCGCTTACACTAAAAAGACAAAGTGTGTACACGGAATAAATAATTTCCGTTCGCCGAACGGATCAGTAAGAAAGCGCTAGAGCAAAAGATAAAAAACTAAACTAGCATAGTAAATAAATTAACAAAATTTAGAACATACGGTACGAAAGACAGGAACGAACACTTTGCGACACGAACACGTACACGAGGAACACAAGTTACAAAATAAATATATATAAATTACTTATAACTAAACTACGATAATATATGTCTGGGTGGGAGAGAAAAACCGCCAACTAATAAAGTTAAGAGAGTGCAAAAGAACATTTACCTGCCGAAAGTCGGAGAATTAGCCAGCCATGTGGAACGGGACGAGCAGCGAACAGACAGCAAACGCAGTAGCTTCTCCGAACGTGTCTCCGAACAGTCTGACCGCTCCGAACAGTAGCCGGTGCCGGTGCCGGTGAACAGCTGGTCGGTAAACTAGTCAAGGTCAACCAGCTGACCTCAACCAATCAGTCCAACCAGGCAGAAAATCAATACTTGAGGGAGTGACTCCCCCACCGACAGACAAGAGTGGCCGAGGTGGGAAAATAATAGACAAAAAATAAATTGTCCAAACTGAGCCCCGGCTCAACCTCCCCCACTAAAAAGGGTGCAACCCCAAACAAAACCTCTCCCCCACTGAAAGAAGAACCAACAAGCTCTGGCACAGGAAACGGGAAGTCGAGAACCCTAACAGGAAACGAAGTCCTGAGCAGGAGGCAGACAAAACACGATCCTCCTGAAATATTGAGAGGCGCCTCTCTAGGAGAAAGAAGAAAATAGAAAGAGAGTAAAACGACACCACAGGGAAAACCAGGGGTGATCAGTCCCCGGACACCCCCGCAGCCGCACCAGTATCCAGAGCATGACCAGAGGTATCACCACGGAAGGCCTTCAGATGAGAAACGTGGGCCTTCCGCCACAACCTCCCCGATACGGGATCAACCAACTCAGCAGTAACTGGGGAGAGAAAACGAAGAATCCGGTGGGGACCTGTCCACCGATAGCAAAGTTTGGCTGCCCGTTTATCCACGGCCGAACTGACCGGATGGGCCTTACAAAAGACAAGATCCCCCACCTGGAAGGGGTTAGCAATACGTCCCTTATTGAATTTCCTCCTCACCCTTTCCCTAGACTGTAGGAGCTTAACCCTGACTGCTTCCCAAGTGTCACTCACATTGGGAGTACCAGGCACTGGTAGAAGACTATCCAGACTCCAGAGATTAGACAAGGGATCAGAAGGAGGACGACTAAACATGACCTGGAAAGGCGTGGAATCATGACTTTCGTGAAGAGCAGAATTGAAGGCTAACTGAAGCCAGCTCAGGTTTTCATCCCAGGTAGTTTGTTTCTCAGCGTGATAAGCGATGAGGGCGGCTCTGAGATTGCGGTTGAACCGCTCAGCATGAGAAGGCTGGGGGTAGTAAGGAGATGTCGTAACATGTTTGATTCCATGCCCAAAACAGAAGCGATGAAACTCCCTCGACACGAATTGTGTGCCGTTGTCTGAGACGAAGGTGGCGGGCACTCCAAAATTCTGTAGGAGGCGGGACTTGAGTGCCTTGACGGTGAGCGACGCCGTGGCACTCCTAAGAGGAATCAACCAGCAAAACTTAGAGAAAGCATCCACAGCGACAAGCAGGGAGGTGTTCCCTGACTTGCTACGGGGAAAGGGTCCCACATAGTCAATGAACACCTTTTCAAGAGGCCGCTCCGCCACCTCGGAGGAAAGAAGTCCTAATTTGGTATTTTGTGCTGGTTTACTGACCGAGCAAAGATGACAAGCTCGTACTCTACCAGCAATGTCTCTGTCCATACTCTTCCAGATAAACTTATCTCTGATTTTAGCGATGGTCTTGTGAATACCTAAATGACCGCCCACGGGAGAAACATGAAAGTAGGAAAAGACCATCGGTATGAGGGCACTCGGCAGAACAATCTTGGGACCACCTCCGCGTCGGGCACGACAGCAGAGGACACCCTTGGACAAGAAGTAAGGAGAGTGGGCTTCTCCCTCCTGGAGCTCACCAATGATGTTTGACAACTCGGGGTCTTGAAGTTGGTGAGAGCCAAAACTCTCAAAGGCAGCAGGGAAATCCAACATCACAGTCCCACACAACGGTGCTTGAGAATCAACAGGATCGCTGGGTAGATGATACATTCTAGAAAGAGCATCGGCGACGACGTTTTGGGTGCCGCGAATGTGCTGCACCCTGAATTTAAAGGCCGCAATTTTGACAACCCAGCGACCAATCTTCCCGAGTTGTCGAGGATGGGCCAATAGCCAGGAAAGAGCCTGATTGTCAGTTTCCAGCAGAAATTCGGAATGCTCTAGGAACCTCCGAAACTTATCCATGCCGAAAACGACCGCCAGACACTCCAGCTCATAAATAGAAGATTTCTTTTCCTGAAGGGTCAAAGTCCTAGATGCAAAAGCTATAGGTTGCCGAGCGCCGTCGAATTCTTGAGAAAGCACAGCTCCTACAGCACAGGATGAGGAGTCAGTCTGCAAGATGAAGGGCCTACTAAAGTCCGGTATTCGCAGCACAGGAGGTTGGATAATGGCCTCCCTAAGCAGTTGAAAAGCACGTTCTTGATCTTCATCCCAAACGAACTTTGCGTCTTTCCTTCTTAAGGCGTTCAGAGGGGCGGCCACCTCGGCAAAGTCAGGAATAAACCTACGGTAGAAATTAACCATGCCTATGAATCTGGCAACACCCTTGGCATCCTTCGGAGGAGGGAAATCCCGAATGCCTTGGGTCCTGGCAGGGTCTATAGATACACCCCTAGACGACACGAGATGACCGAGAAACGATATTTCAGACTTGGCGTAAGACACCTTCTCCGGATTGACTGTAAGGCCAGCCCTACCCAACCTAACCAAGACCTCCTCAAGATGTTTAACGTGTTCCGTGAAAGACTCACTGTAGACCAGAAGGTCATCAAGATAATTAAAGACATATCTGAACTTCACATCGTGGAAGATGGAGTCAAGCAACCTAGTTAACGTTTGGGCCCCCACAGCTAGCCCCATAGGCACAGATCGGTACTGATACAAATTCCACGGAACACAGAAGGCCGTGAGAGGACGTGATTCCTTCTTCAACGGAATCTGATGATAGGCTTGGTTCAAATCAAATATAGTGAAAAATTTGGCCTTACCGAACCAATCAAAAGCAGAATGGAGATCGGGGAGAGGCACTGAGTCTATTTCAATTTTGGCATTAAGTTTTCTTAGGTCAACCACCATACGATGTTTTCCATTAGGCTTTGGAACCAAGAACGCTGGACTGGCATACGATGAGTTTGAGGGCTCAATAACTCCTTGATCCAAGAGATCCTTGATGATACCACGCATAACCTCCATCTTTGGAGGAGCCAACTTGTATGGGTGGGAGCGTACTGGCTGAGTGTCAGTCAGACGAATTTCATATTCAATAAGATGGGTAGAACCGAGCTTGGGTGTGAGGACCTCCGGAAATCTTGAGCAAAGCTCACGGAGAACCCCAGCTTGCTCCTCATCCAAGTGACCGAACGGGTCCTCAGGGGCAGAACCTTCCTCACACTCCACCTCACCAACCTGCGGCGTCGATTTGCATTTATCAGAAAAGGGGACTGACACTCGCCGATTGAATTTGAAATAAGACTGGCCCGCCTGAAGATCCAGCACCAAACCAGTCTTTTGAATAAAATCCGCCCCCAAAATACAATCCATACTCAGGTCCTGGGCCACAAGGAAGCTCCACACCCATGAAAAACATTCAACCTTAAACTTGATTGAAGCCTTCCTCGAAATTGGAAGAGGGGAATTAGAAGCAGTCCAGCAAGTTAAAGAAGACTCCTCGGTGTGCTTCACCAAACCTAACCTTGAAATGGCTTCAAAAAGACGGGAAGAGATGAGGCTACAGGCTGACCCGGAATCAACTAGGGCCTTATGCACTGAGTCTCCCACTAAGATATTGATATAAGGGCACACCGAAGATGCTGTCCTAAGCCGTAGGTTTCCCTTTTCTGCTAGGCTCATAGTGTCCAAACTATTAATCAAATTTTTCGCACAGGTACTATTTTTTTGAAATTTTTTCTTAGACCTCGGGGGAACTTCAGAGAAAACCCCCCTTTGATCTAGTTTTTTGGACCAGTGCGATATCTCCTAGGACACTCCCGACGAGTATGACCTCGTTCACCACAGGCATAGCAGATGGGTGGATGAAGCCCACCAGAGTGATGTGGCCCATCCACGGGATTCTGTACGGCCGTGACAGCCCTGGAGGGCTGGGTGGAACGATGATGAAACCTCTCCGCCCTCTGCCGGTCAGCAAACTGCACGCTGCGCGAAGCAATGCACAGACGGTCCAGTTCAGAAAAGGTGGAAGGGCGACCAGCAAAAACTAGACGGGACATCTCTTCAGGATTGAGACCCTCAAGAATGGTGGTGACCACAGTACTTTCGGGGATATTGAGCCTTAACACCCTATCAGTGTCCCTCACCTCGGCCACAAACTTAGCCAAACTCTCTCCGTTGCCCTGAGGCCTAAAGAATTTCTCCACACGGAGACGTTCCCTCAACTGACCAGGAACAAAGAAATCCAATGCCTCCCTATGAAAATCATCCAGGGTACCACCCCTCTGGAGAACTCGAACCAGACAGTCACCCAAAGGTGGCCTACAAAACGGAGAGATGACATGCAGGAAGCTCGCTCCCTGAAGACCAGGCAAGTCATGCAGTCGCAGGATCTCAGAAAGAAACCGCAGCAAGGCTTCAGTATCTAGACCATCCACCGTTGGTAGTCGCTGCAGCAACGGGGTAAGTGGGTTCGGAAGCTTGTGATACTGAACAAAGGATCCCGTCACCACAGTCCCCAGTCCTCCAGATCCAGCAGGCATTTGGGTCACAGGCCCCCCGGCCCCGTCCACACCAGACACCTCCGCAACGACTGACCCAGGGATCTGGCCTTCACCCTTAACAGCCGCAGCAGAGTCAACCGCAGACAAAGTTTTTTCAGGAGCCTTTGCCCCCTCGTCCCTCTCGAGTACAGTCAGCAGGCCGTCAACCAAGGTGATGCGTTCCTCCAACCACTCCTTATCACCAGAACTGGTAAGCTTGGCTCTAAGTAGCGACAGCCTCATATGTAGATGGGTAAGCCGGGACAAATACCTAGCCCTCTCTCGGCCAGTAGGCGGCGACTCCAACCAGTCCTCCTGACTATTCTCAAACGTCTCCAACTTAGCCTCCAAAATAGGCCTCTGCTTCTGGAACGTCAAATCTCTAGGCCAGGTCGTGTCCAGTTCCATATTATCACGCAGTTGCTTCCGCATGGACTCGCAGTCGGAACCCGGAGTAAGCCCACGAGCCAACAACTCAAAATGGAGATCCTCCTTCAACAAGTATTCAGGCACCAGAGAGACAGGCATGATAAATAAATAAATGACACAGACTAACAAGCAACACACTGACTCGAAGTCAACAACTAACAAATCAATAACTAAGGCGACAAGTGAACGCAGTGAAACAACACTCTCAGCAGGGTCCCCAGAATTCCTGCCGTCCACGAAACACGGCAGCGAAACCAAAAATACCACAACAAAACACTACGCCGTACCAGAACAAAACCAGAAAAAAAAAACAACGATGACAAAGTATAACAAAAACACACAAGAGTAACAATAATCAGGAAATAAATAGGTTCACACACTTCCTGTCGATCGGCGGAAAAATAAAAATAGCACAGCGAGACGGCACAGGCGCAGGAAGTCAACTAACAACTTCAACTCGTGCCTCTCACCACCAGTGGCAAAACAAAAACCCCCGGGCCCGCAGAGGGTAAAAACACGTAACCACGCTCTGCTACCATTTTGTTCCGAGTTTAGTGAAAAATACAGGAGGCCTCGGAAGCGTGCCCCTCCCAAACTCGGAGCAAATCATAAAAAAAAAAACAATCACATGCCACTAGTGGGAAGAGACAAAAACGAGACAAGATTTCGAGTACAAGAAATATAATTAGTAGGTGGCAAACATTTTCCATGCAAATTACAATTACTTCAGCACCACGGTGCACCGCGTAAACTTAAAAACTAAATAACAACAATAAAATAAAATTCCAATAATAACAATAAACACAATAAATAAATAATATAATATTAATAACACAATAAATAGAAATTTTGGTCTATAAATAACATATGTCAGGTACGGCGGTGGTAAATATAAAATTTTTAACAGGTAATTTTTATGAACTGAGGGGAGGAAAAAGGTTGTAGAAAAATTTCTATTCTAGGCCCACTAATTTTGAAAAGTAATTTTGTTTCAAGTTTGTGGCCGAAATTTAAAAAAAAAAATATATTTAAAGCCAATTTTCGAAGGAGGCGGGGGCTTAGTTGCCTCCACGAATCCGAATTAAAGATGAAATCCTCCCCTTCAGGTCATGTAACTAACTAAATAAATACTGGCTAGGTACTGGCCCTCCTCCAGATCTAACATCTGGCAGCGCTCCCTGCACCCCAGTCCTCGCAAGTGGTATAAGAAGTAAAAAACATTTCTGATCCAACCTTGTTCCAGAAGAAATTAATGGGAGCACTACAACTCCGGTTGGATGCCGGTCCAATAGCGCTGGCAGGGCGCGGGCATTCAGTTGGCTTTCAGTGCTGTGGGCAGACTCGCCGCATCAGTCCCGCTGACGGCACTCACGGGGACCCTATAGAATCCCAACATAACCAGTAGATATTCAGAACAACTTTACTACAACCCGAGAAATAATAAAAAACTTAATTATGTTTGCCACAAAGTATAATAAAAATATTTAAATTTTAACAATTAAGAAAAAAACAACAATCTGTAACTAACAGTACCTTTTAAGTATCAGAAGACCTATTTCCCAAAAATACCTCAAGACACCAAGTATTAAAAGATACACTACTTGGTGACAATATTAAATATTACAAACAAAACAAATTTTTCAAATATATAAACATTTACTTATAGGCTAGAACAGCCATACTAAATGATTAAGCGTGATAACAATTACTTGTAACTATAATTCGCTGGATTTTAATCATTCTATTATAATATTATAATAATTTACATTTTGCTATTAAATATTAATTGTAAGGTAGGCATAATAATAATTATATAATTTTACAAATAATAACAATACATTATTTTCCCAAATAACAATAATTAAATTCTAATCAGTTCACGCTACTATAAAGGCAATAATTAAATAATAAAAATTGAAAATCATGGATGTTGCCACCCAATTTTGCACGCAACCACAAAACACGAGGTAACAAAAATTTGCAAAGTCTGTACCGTCTCGCTTACACTAAAAAGACAAAGTGTGTACACGGAATAAATAATTTCCGTTCGCCGAACGGATCAGTAAGAAAGCGGCTAGAGCAAAAGATAAAAAACTAAACTAGCATAGTAAATAAATTAACAAAATTTAGAACATACGGTACGAAAGACAGGAACGAACACTTTGCGACACGAACACGTACACGAGGAACACAAGTTACAAAATAAATATATATAAATTACTTATAACTAAACTACGATAATATATGTCTGGGTGGGAGAGAAAAACCGCCAACTAATAAAGTTAAGAGAGTGCAAAAGAACATTTTACCTGCCGAAAGTCGGAGAATTAGCCAGCCATGTGGAACGGGACGAGCAGCGAACAGACAGCAAACGCAGTAGCTTCTCCGAACGTGTCTCCGAACAGTCTGACCGCTTCCGAACAGTAGCCGGTGCCGGTGCCGGTGAAACAGCTGGTCGGTAAACTAGTCAAGGTCAACCAGCTGACCTCAACCAATCAGTCCAACCAGGCAGAAAATCAATACTTGACGGAGTGACTCCCCCACCGACAGACAAGAGTGGGCCGAGGTGGGAAAATAATAGACAAAAAATAAATTGTCCAAACTGAGCCCCCGGCTCAGTAGACCTTGTGAATTTGTCATAATAATAGTGTTAAATAGGGTACATTTTATAAGCTCTTTGGGTGTATATCAGTACTTTTCTAAAGGCAAAACATCCTTGAAGATGCTAATCAAATTCAAGCTCAGATCACGAGAGGAGCATAAAGGTTAACTTTAACTTTGGTAGTAATAGTAAAATATTTATTTATTATTTTGTAAATAATTACAACAATATACTCAATTTCCACGATGTTACCATGAATACGTAATCCCACAAATATACAGAACTACACCAGTCCATCACAAGACTGATTATACTTGTCAAGATAGCTGATTCGGAGTGTGAATCCCATTTAACACAGCTGAACTGGAACTGCATGGTCTCTTGTAAGAACATGTACAGAGAACATTGTTGCTTTCATCATCCTGTTTCTTCGTTTCCTGAGGTAGGCTAAATATATTATGGTGATTTGGTATAGTGAATACTACTATTTATAGTAACAATTCGTAATGTATTACTACATTACTAATTGCTTCATTCATAAAAACTCATTGCACATGAGAGACGTTATTAAACAGGCCGCCGATAGTAATAAAGTGGAATATTTATAATATTTATTGTTGTATTTCATAAAAAAACTACATTCTTCAAATATAATATTATCATTTAATCGGTAGCTGTGTAACCCACTACAAGCTTCCTTTAGTATCTTGACTATTTTTAAATTTATTAGTTTGAAAATTAACTTATAGGCTGAACACTTGCAAAGTCACTCTTAAGGCTGAATAATTTTAATTTCTGTCTGAAAATTCAGAATTTTTAAAAATTCAAGAAAGTTTCATTTCTTTACAAGGTACACTGAGATTGAGTGTGGTGCATGTCACTCCAAGTCATTTGGCTGTGCGTTATTGAATATTTCTACACTATTCTCATGGATCAGGGAAAGGAGAAAATAGCATAATAAATAAGTCTGTAAATAATGTTAGTATATTCATCAAACATTTAACATGTGACATTATATCACCACATGTAGCCTAATTACTCCAATACGTCCAAAATAATTTTCCGGTGACATTGGTAAATAGTTTATTATTTACCATTTTAATAAAAAATTTGAATATGATACATTCAATTGTGCCAAGACATCTCGAGATAGATTTAATTTCGTTTTGAATGAAATTTCATCTCTACCTAGAAAATAATCAGTTCCATTATGATGCATGTCTACCATGGAGCATGGCTGAGCGTCGTTAAAGCCAATAACTCCGTAGGCCGATTCTTTGTTTGCCGGCTGGTGCACAAGTATCCATCCGTATGATTGTCTTTTGTTCTACTGTCTTTATTGACGTAGAGATATCATAATGTATGACATCGTCAGAATTTACAAATGTTTACAATTTAAAAATGTAAAAATCTTTACAAACGCACAATATTAAAGCACCATTAAAACATACATTATATGGTCTCATACCATAATTAAACCTACCAATACTCCTAGTTACAGCGCTAGTTATCAGTCTTCAAATATAGCAGTCACCCAGTCGTATACGACAAACCCGTCAGCACTATAAATTGCTTGAGACACTAAAATACGTTTCAAATGAGTTTTTAACGTCTTCAGCATTTGTTATTGAATTTGGCAACTTGATGATAAAACCGCCCTGTGAGGTGGTGTTCGTAAACCCATATCCTGTGTCTCCCAGTTCAGTATGCGTCTTTGCCTCTTGTTCCATAGCTATGTATGTCTCTGCCTCTTGTCAAATTTTGACATAAAAAATAAGGTTGTTTGTAAATGTACAGACTAGGCGGAGTCAACAGTTGTAACGTTCTGAAAGCTTCCTTAAACAATTCTCTGAACTTCAGTTATATAACAATCCGAATTACTGCTATCGCTTTTTAAAAACTCTGGAGGTAAGGTGTAAGTAAATCAAATACGTAAAGATGAATGTAGGTTACTGACATTGATAAGAATTAGAATGGTACTTAGTCCGTAAAGAACTCCAAATCTTTGGTGAATCGGTTCAGAGAATTTATTTGAGATCTGGACTATTTGTGGTCTATAATTTAGGAATGAGCTAAACTGCAGTAGCACACCTGCATTCAAATTTGTCAAGCATTTAAGCATGGTCAACACAGGCTAATGCTTTTGGACAAGTCGAGAAACACTCTTAATCGGGGATTCCGACCCTTCATCTCCTTTACAACCCTGTCTACTAGATTAACTACACTGCGTCTATACATTCAACTTACTCTGTCTGAATCCAAATTGGTTTTCAGAAAGCAGGTTGATATGTTTTTAGAAACAGAAGCATTCAGTGTTATTTTTTTTTTTTTTTTTAATATTTTGCTAAGAAATGCCAAAAATGGAAAAAGACCTACAATTATTTGTAGAGAATAGATCCATCCATCTTATAAAATTGGCGCTAATTCGCGGCTTTTAAGGAGTGAGAGCAAAACTCCCTCATTAGAAGACAGACTAAATTAAATTGGATTATGGTCTCACAACAGTCCTTAAGCATTTTTTTATGAACTATAATGACATTAAATTAATATCTGATTTTTTCTGATGTTCCTTTTATTCCTAGGAGAAAATTATACTACAGAACTTTTGATTAAAAACAACTACCCTCCATCAATTATTGAACGAACTAAGGCTAAAAACAAAAGTTGCAAGCAAATTACCAAAACAGACAATCCTAAATATCTCACTACCATAACTATTCCTTATGTAAAAGGAACATCAGAAAAAAATCGTAGGATAAATTATAAATTTAACATCCGCACTGTTTTTTAAGTCCCAAAATAATATAAGAAGCTACTTAACAAAATTAAAACTGATGATGCCTTAACCGGCGAAAGCGCTATTTTAATAAATTTTATGTGGAAGTATACAAAAAAATGGTCTTTTTCCATTAAAAGTTTAAATAAGTTTTTAACAATAGCATACTTAACTGGTGTTAGTTAAATCGCGTGGTTCCCTACATTATTGGAATTTCTTAATCAGTAATTATGTATGCAGTATTTAGAAAATAGCACAAAAAAGTATATTTAGTTACTTTTTATATAATATAAATCACAGTCATCAGATGTTTATCTAGTTACTAAATCTAAAATCAGTTTATTAAATTTTCAAATTTTATATTTTACTGTCATTCAAATCATTCTTTAAGATGTCATACGTAGGGGAGTTATCAAGAAAAACTACAAACTAAACTAGAATGAAATTCATGGAAAAATTGCAATTCATAAGGTTTTGAACACAATGAAGGCGGTTAAATGCACAATAGATAGAAAAATAAATGTTCTACAGCTAACAATGATATTCAATGATATAAAAAAAATATTTCCCCATATTATTGCAGGAAGCAAAGTATAACTCAATCTGTTTGATAAGTAATAAAACATACCTCTTTAAAAAAAATATAAGTTATGAAATATGCCTTAACTTGTTTAATTAAACAATTTTATAAAATCTGAAGGATCCTATCCTACTAAAATATTTTATATAAATAAACCCACTTATAAATAACATACAGGGTAATTACGAAACTTGAACTGCACAGTATTGGACGAAGAATTAATCATAAATACTCTAATATAATTTTAACAAATAAGTATAATGTAATTTAAAATAAATAAATCTTATAGAATTAATTGTATCAACTTGACCAGCCTTGACCTTAATGGCAATATGTTGGGAAAACAGAAATTTCGAAAAAGAATAAATATAGGTAATATGATCTAGAAAGCTTCCTATGAAAACTGATGTGATACTGAAAGTTCTTTTTTGAAAATATGCATACAAGATTTAGAGAAGACGTTAAAAGAAATATAGAATGGTAGTGACGTGGAATATAACCAGAGAATGCAAAATGTGATCAGGAAAAAGTGCGAATATCAGGTCAAGTTTAATAGGCTGAGTAGTCGTTAGTGGTAGAGGGACATTCCTTTGTAGCAATAGATAAATATTTAATGAATTGTGAAATGTTCTCAGAAGTACTTTTCTATTGTTATTAAAAAACTGGAAATATTGTTAAGTTTGATCCAAATATAATGTCATGGAAAATGTAATTAATTAAAATAAAAATTAAATTAAATAGAAGCTAAAATGTTATCAGAACAGGTTGGAAGTAGTCATTAATAACGTTTATAAGTATAGCACAAGAATAGGGTAGTGATCTTAGAAGCAAGGATTAGAACAGGACTGGAAAAGAATAGCATTTAATCGATGGAAGGAATAATTTAAAACATAATGTTCTAGCAAGGAAAAATTAGGGCCGATTATAACAGAATGTGGTGGATAATATAATATTAAATAGGAGGCAACAAAACTAAAATCAGGACAATGTATAGAAGGTGACAGAAGTATGTAATAAAACGTGAGAGCTTGGACTACCTAATGTAACCCGAGGAACGAGAAGAACAAAATATAACAGGAATTACAAAGAGTGAGTTTTCAAATTAAGAATAATGAAGGAGAAAAATAGAGGAACATTAGGATAATAGAAGGAATCAAACAGAGTGATACGGAGCAGACATAGCAAGAGAAGGTTTTAAGTAGAAAGAAGTTGGCGATTAAATGTATTAATATAAAACATTGAGAGTTAAGTGAATGTTCCTAGCAGGACAGTTTTAAAGAGGAGAAAATATTGTAAATGGATGTACGGAGATGTATTACAAATAGTATGATAGTGGGAAAGATGAAATATGGCATACAAATTGTATGAAACGAAAACATAAAAACTAGTTACAGATAATCGGATAGGTGTTTAAAAATCATTGAAACGTATTAATGTGTGGCCAGAAGTAGGTTTAGCACCATGAATTATAAAATGTAATGTACGAGGTTATAAAGGATAGTGGATAAATATTTTAAGTTTAAAAAAGTAATTTAAAATTTGGTTTTGTAAAGAAAAAAAACCTAATACAACGAGGGTAATTAGATAAAAAACAAGATTTTATAAAAAAAATCTCGAATAAAAATATATATAAGAAGAAGATACAAATATTTTTATAGTACTGATTACAAAGATAACACTGTGTCATATATAAAGAGATTGCAAATATATTTTATGGAGTGTTTTAAAGATTATGTGGAAAAATTACGAATTTAACATTATTGAAATGGCAAATAGAATATGGCAAAGATATTTTATGATACGAATGTTAAACTAGGAAATATGTACGACAGTTGGCAAATATATTTTTACAGAATAATTTACAAAATATTAATGAAGTGATTACGGAGACAAAACAGCGAAAAATATGCAGTAAAAGAGAAAAGATATTTAAAGAGAGTGATTACAAAGATAAACTAGAAATTATATATGAAGAATATGACAAATATATTTATTCAAAGTAGTTACGAAAATAAAACTAGAAACTATATTTATTTAGAAAAGAAGACAAATATATTTTTATAGGAATGATTAAAAAGAATAACACAGGAAAATATATGTGCGAAGTCAGCAAGATATTTTATGGCAGTGATAAAAAGAAAAAGCAAGCAAATATGTACATAGTAAGATAACTAAGATATTTTTATATGACTGATTAAAAAGACAAGGTGAGGTGGTGTTTCGTAAACCCCTGTCCTGTGTCTCCCAGTACAGTAGGCGTCTTTGCCTCTTGTTCCATAGCCATGTAAGTCTCGGCTTCTTTTCAAATTTTGACATAAAGAATAAGGTTGTTTGTAAATGTACAGACTAGGCGGAGTCAACAGTTGTAACGTTCTGAAAGCTTCCTTAAACAATTCTCTGAACTTCAGTTATATAACAATCCGAATTACTGCTATCGCTTTTTAAAAACTCTGGAGGTAAGGTGTATGTAAATCAAATACGTAAAGATGAATGTAGGTCACTGACATTGATAAGAATTAGAATGGTACTTATTCCGTAAAGAACTCCAAATCTTTGGTGAATCGGTTCAGAGAATTTATTTGAGATCTGGACTATTTGTGGTCTATAATTTAGGAATGAGCTAAACTGCAGTAGCACACCTGCATTCAAATTTGTCAAGCATTTAAGCATGGTCAACACAGGTTAATGCTTTGGACAAGTCGAGAAACACACTTAATCGGGGATTCCGACCCTTCATCTCCTTTACAACCCTGTCTACTAGATTAACTACTGCGTCTATACATTCAACTTAGAACTCTGTCTGAATCCAAATTGGTTTTCAGAAAGCAGGTTGATATGTGTTTAGAAATAGAAGCATTCAGTGTTTTTTTAATATTTTGCTAAGAAATGCCAAAAATGGAAACATGCCTACAATTATTTGTAGAGAATAAATCATCGATCTAATAAATTGGCGATAATTCGTGGCATTTAAGGAGTGAGAGTAAAACTCCTTAATTAAAATACAGATTAATTAAATTGGGTTATGGTCTTACGACATGACTTAAGCATATTTTAATGAGCTATAATCACATCAAATTAATATCTTTTGATTTTTTGCTGAGTGGATGGGTTTCTCGAGCTCATCCTGAAGTAGAGCCAGTGCGAATGAAGTAATCGGACTCTGCTTGTGCACGGAGATTCCTTGATGATGTAAGAGGACCAGGATGTCACACGCAACGGATGACGATTCATTCAAAACCTCAGTCGTTTCCTCCACTAGTTTATCCTTAATTTTTGACTCTGATTTGATGAGGACATCAAAATATTTGACGGCTTTAGTTACTTTTCTATTAAAGTTTTTTGTAATTTTGAGAAAATATATTAATTACTCATTTAAGTTAAGCGTGTAAGCATGTTCATGAAATCTCTTTGGCACTTGAGGTCGTATTATTATGATCTTAATGTGTGACTACACCATATCAAGTATTCAATAGATGTTATTCCAAGTTAAGTGAAGAAAAATGCCTATGGGCAAGAGCATAATGTAATGAAGTTTTATACATACGTGAAGACTCGTAAGGGTTCATTAAGCAGCACTGAGTTAACTAACCAAAATATATTTATTACAAATATTTATAATGATACTTATTTAACGGTTGTTTAAGTTTACTTAGTATTTCTTTAGAAATTAAATTATCAGTGAAGAACTTTTCATTGGAAGATTTTGTAATCTAATCGGATTATGATCGTTCTAAACATTCTGTTTGGGTTATATAAATAGTATTAACCTTTTATTTCTTCGGATGACCAAGGAATCTTTTACTCTTGAAACTATCTTTGGATTTTTGGATTCTCTGTACAATCTAATATTTTCTTCCATTACGAAAGTTCCTTAATGTTAACTGAAATATTTTAATTATATACAAATCGTTCCAATTTAGGAAAGCACAAGACGCACTACGCAGATTCAGTTACACTGATTTACTGATGATAATCTTACAGCCTACAAATAAACGTGTTGGTATTTTGGAAAAGGTACACTCAATTACTACAAAAAATAATAACACCACCCTATCAAACAAAGGTCTACAGATTTAACAGATTAATGAAAAATCCTTAAATGAGTAGCAAATTCTTGACAAACAAGAAACTAATTTTAGGATATAAACAGTAAAATGTGATCGCATTTAACAAATCATTATGAAAATTTACCTAGGACACTGATAATTACAGCTATTACAACTATATTATTATTCAAATCATTAAAATATACAATTGTTCTACAATTAAATTAAATTGTTGCCATGAAAACAACGGTTTTGTATTAGTAAACATTTTTGTTATAATTACATTGGCTCCAGGAAGCGTAATGTAGTGAAGAGAAGTTTCCACTTGACGTTACTACAAGCTGAAAGTACAGACACTTCACACTATGCTTCACACAGCTACTGGATATTGGACCCGGATCACAGATTGTGTCGGTTTGGCTGGAACATCCTTCAAAAAGATAAGTCAAAGCAATATACACGAGTGCGATTTATTTATGTGTAGCAAACTATATAAGGCCTACAATGGATGCCACCTGTATATCACTGTTAAGTCTGCAGAAAACTTGCACAAAATACGTTCTCAAGTAGTGTTCTCTTCAACAATGTACCTTGCACGATGAACCTAAAATCTCTGGATTGTGCGATCTGGATTCTCTAAGTACAATAATTGAAACGCTTTATAACACTTATAACCTACTGAATCTAGGGAGCTGACTGTTTATCCTACTGCCTTTTATCCACCGATATACATTTTTGTTTTCTTTAGGCGCGATTACTGTATTATTTGTAATCTACTGACACTAGTCTCCTGCCTGTCGCAGGTTATAAGTCTCTGTTTCCTCACTTCATCACTAACAATATAAGTATCTTGAGGGGTAATATGAATATCTATTGACTTTGGGAAGTCTCAAGCTGATTCTAATGGCTTTATATGTCCAGAAAAACTCTGTAGTTAACTCACAGTTTATATACTGTAAAATATGTGTAATCGGAAAGCAATGTAAGTTTGCCCTCTCGCCGGTTAGCCTGTTTTCTATAGTCGCATTTACTGTATTATTTGTGACACTAATTTAGTGCATACTATAATCCTATGACTCTCTTGTCTGTTTTTTATTAGGCGCCTTTACTGTCTAACTTGTAACACGTCGGACTCTAATTCACTGTCTAGTCTGACTCCTATAGGTGCGCTTGCAATAATAACCATTTGTAACACTAGGTACTATTACTAGTCCCCTCATTGTCTAGACTGCTTCCTTTAGACGCACTCATTATAATAACCATTTGTATCATAGAATACCTATGGTCTTTATTCAAACTTTTTATAGTCATACTTACTGTATGGTTATAACACGGACTCTATTCCTCTGTCTGTATAGTCTGTTTTTTATACTATATTTTACTGCACGATTTGTAACTATATTAAATACAGACTCTAGACATTTGAATTGTTAGTACTTTCTATAGAACACCTTTATGGTAATGATCTTTAACATTGATTACCTACGGAGAAATCCTTTGATTGTCTGGTCTGTTTTCTATTGTAACGTTTACTGTAAATATTAGTAACACTGATTACTCACTGACAGTTGTTCCCTCAATGTCTAGTCTGCTTTCTATATGCCCGTTTACTATTTTAACAATTTGTAACACTAGTCACCTACGTATGGTAGTCCTTTGACTGTCTAATATTTTTCTAAAATTGTATAAACATTGAGTTTAATAGAGAATTTTATTTACATCTCCATTGATGTGAATCTGAAATCTTAGAGAAGGCTATAGTTATGAATAGGGCCGCGTAAATCATGTTTTATAATAGGATTAACATGCTTGATTATTATTTGCTGGGAGAAGTAAGATGAATTTTAAAAGGTAACCGATGACATTTATTAGAGTTTTTTATTTATATGGTCAAAAGTGGATAAAATGTTGATAATGGTTCATGTACATTTGTTATACAATTTTCTGGAATTATTTTGAAACTTGTTATACACTTTACTGAAGAAACCTTCTTCTGTTTCATAAGATTATCGTACAAGCCGGTGACAGAAGCTTGAAAGGAGTTTGTCTCTCCTAAAACATATTTCTGACGAGAAGGAAAGCTTATATTTGGGATTTTTCAGATCACTGGCATATTGAAAAATCAAAATTTTTTCAGTAATACGAAAATAATAAATCATTATAAGGTTCAATTTGGAACTTTTCAGGCTATTGGGATTTTCTGTTGACTTATAATACTTTTTTTATATAACTTCTCAAATGCTGATACCGGTAATATACCGCGTTTATAAATTAACAAATAACCTCATTGATGAATGAGTAATTATGTTTAGCAATACCTGAGTAGTTATATGGTATACCAGTATAAGTAATGGGTTTCTGGAATATTAGTAATAAATAGTGCAGGCTTAGTCGGAAGAAGCATGTAGATTTTGTAACGACTGAAGTGTTATTAATTTATTCTCATGAGATTTACATACAAACGATATCTCGGTCTAGATAAAAAAGGTTTCTTATTATAAGATGTTTCATAAGCCTTATATAGGCGTACATGAGAAAACACTTTGTTTTCAACTAGCTTCACAAATAGTGGATTTTTTTTAGTTTAAACGGCATTATTGTACAAATTTTAAACTTGACTAAGCTTTCCTATCAACCATTCTTGGTGATAAAAATTTCGATTGGAATTACATGTAACAAATATCGGTTTTGGGAAACAGGGTGTTCACAAGACGGTGTCACAAATTTCGTTGGGTATTTATCAATTGAAACCAAATAAGTCATATATACATAAGTCGAGGAATGTATCATTTAGCCGCTACGTGATATAGATTAGATTAGATTTTTTATTTACAACATTATTGTCTTAAAAACTGGTAAGCTAAAGAAACAAAATTTTCTTGCAATAGATACGAGTAAGAAGAAAATATATTAAAAAAATAATTGTTATATTTTCTTTTATATAAAGAAGATGGCTTCTGTAAAAATGTTTTTTAGTTTTTAAAAAGTCAAGTAAAAAACCAGTATAGGTATAAAAATGACTAATCACCAAATATTTAAAACCCTTATGAAAATCCAATGGTACATTTTTTCAAGGGAATCCGTCAAAGCATAAACGATCACGACGGCTTTAAACACAAGCATTATAAACAAAAACAATAAATCTGCATCTGATGGTCAATAAAATCGACGTTTGTCCATTAGTAAAAAATATAAAATTTCTCCTAAATTGAAACATTTCGGAAGGATGTCTTTAAATTACCAGTTAGTGAGTTATTTCACTTTTTTGTTTTATACTTATCCATAAACGTCAATTTTATGGACAACCAGCTGCTGATCTATGGTATTTATTTATAATGTTTTTTTTTTTGAACCTAAACATTAATTTTCTTTCAAATGTATTGTAAATATTCAGTTTCTAAGGAAGTGTACTAGATACACGAATATTTATAAATAATACAAACATTTTACAACAGTTTTTTTCTCGATTTCTTAAGGACAATGAGCCTGTTTTTGTGTATATGAGAGCCATTTGGTTCCTAACCTGTGTTTTAAGATAGAAAAATACCTTCTAGTAATTATCTCTATTATCTTAATTTAAAATTTTGTTTCCGATTTGCTTACTCTGTCACTGCACTGTCTATATCTTCGTTTTTTGATTTTTTTTCTCTGTATTATGAATTTCAACAGATCGGGTAGTTATCACTCTTTATTTAAATAATTAAAATATCATTTAATGAAAATTAATGAAACTGTTAATATAGTGCTTGTTATTATGTTTCTAATTTTAATTGATACGTCCAAAAAGTCTTGATAAAAGATTGCCTATTTTGCCTGTCATGTTTTTCTGTTAAATAATTCCTGTTTTGCTTCATCATGACATTAGTAACGTACCATCCTTAATACAAGTGTTCTGATGTCAAATTTAATAGTGCAATTACACATAGAATAGGAAAATCACATGGTAATGATCTGAGATGTATAAGTAATTATGTTATTACAGAATTTATTTGAAAATTTCTACTTGGAGTTAATGAAGAGACATTTCCTTGTTGAAAATAAACTCCTGCACGAACAGAAAAAAATTTACGACTTTAAAAAGAAATTATGATATCTTTGATATAGCACGAAATCTAAATTTTTGTGTTTCCCTAACATCTTTAATGGTTTTTAGACAAAATATGATTTCAGAAAAATCTTGACTCATTAATATTAACTCCACTTTCAACAAAAAATTAATGTTCATAAGTAGATACTCTAATTAACCAAAACTAACTTATACGAAACAAATTACCATACTCGTCTAAACAATGCTTTGGAAGGCGATTGGTAAAAATTTTAAAACCTATATAAATTTGACCCTAACGGAGATGAAATAAGCGTTTTGAAAAAGGGGTTTTCTGTGCACTACTACTAGATTTGACAAAATGTATTTATTGGATAATGTATTAAACACTATTTTTCTACATAGGCCTGGCTTTAGTAATACACCACTATCATTAACCTTGGATCATCCAGTTGACCATTTCATAACGTCATATTTTCAAGTTATCCAATCCATTATTTCAAAGATTGGATAAATTGGCCTCCTTACAAAAAGAAAACTAGTAACGCCTATTTAAAAAATAAATAAAGTCTGCAAAATAAAAAAGATAACGTAACAACATATATTTAATTCTTCCTTGTGCCCCAAAAAGTCACATATTTAAAACATTTTGAACGGGTTATGGTTTTGGGGACTGAGGGTCATATTCGGTAAAGCTATGCAGTCATTTTCGGTAAGTCCTACTAAGAGGGCGAATGGATTAGGATGATTTGTGTATACCAAATGTAGCTACAATTTAAAATGTATACATACTAAAGCCAAGAGATCTAGTGGTTTCAGTGCCCGTAACTTTCAAAATACGAGGTGCTATGATTTACAGTAGAGATCTACCTATAAACTTGGCCGTTGAGGCAAAATTTCCTCTATTTAATTTATAAAGTGATTTTAATTTATGCTACGGTTACAGTATTTAGCAGTATAGTTTGATGAAATAACATATTTATAGTTCTCTAGAATATTTAAAATTAATAATAATAATAATATTGTTATGTTATTTCGTTTCTCTCATATACGATAAATAGTTTTAATACAATGAATATACGTATGACATAAGCTAAAGAAAATACTATTATTTATTATTGTTTGCAATTTAAAATTTGTTTCGCATATATTTCACTGTAAATTGTAAACAAAATTAAGATGTAACTTTCAAAATACTCATTTCAAAGAGTTGAAGTAATTTCATACACTGAAGAAGAAATGGCGTTTTTATTACTAAACTTCTATTCTAATTATTAGCTAAGAGCGTTTTGTCTGCATTAAATTTTGCTAAAAAGACACTAAAAATTATGATAGTACTGCCACAATCATTTGTACGCAAAAACTCTTGTAGCCTACTGTATTTTACTATCAACGTAGAATTACAGAGTAAATGCTGAAATGACTTTGTACTTCAGATTGGATGGCGCCAAGAATCTACGTCTACTACTATGGCAGAGGACCCTTATTTAGCTGCAAATCCTATTCTACCAACATCATCAATACAAAATTCTTCCCTTGTAATCTTCAGTACCCCTACTTCTCGTCTATGTTGACAATTTACGTAACCGATCGGTCTTTTGTCAATTTATACATGAATAACTGTCATATGATTTCAATCAGGCTGTTTATATTCGACCATACATCCAAATCCAAATAGTTATTACATTCGTTTTCTTCATTTAGCTTCATTTAGAAACCCAATTTCATTTGTAAATCACATTATACAAACATCTTCAAAACATATTCCTTCACTTGAGTTTTTCAGCAGGCCAACGTCTCATCCATTATGAAACTACCATACAGATTCAATCATACAGTTTATGCCAGTATTCAAGCAGAGACCCAAAACCCAATTATGAGTTTTTTCGGAACGTAGTATTGTTATTCTTTCATTGAAGCTTATTTTTTTCATCTCTGTGACCACTAATCCCATTTATAGTCACGGGTATTTAATTTAAAAATTCAATTTTAGTCTTCTATAAGTTATTAAGCACATATTGATCAGAGATAATTCACCTCCACTTTAGTTTATAGTTTATTTTTGTTTTTTAATGTTTTCTTAACACCTAGAGTATATATTTCTACATTTGCCTGTATTCTCCACCATACCTATTCAAAATCCCGACTATATTACATTAAAAGTCAGCTTTGTCTTTTTTAATCTCTGAATTCTATATCTAAAGTGTCCCTACTTCCTGTTCATACTTATTCTCAAATGCCAATCGTATTGCTTTTAATTTACTAACATTTTTCGAATTATTCTCCATTTTTTTGGAATTCAAAGAACCTAAATTACTTCCTCAATCAATCCTAATATTACCTTCTCCGTTCTGATTCGTAATACTTCCTTTAAATAATCCCTGAAACCAAATGCTCTTTTCTATTAATCCCCTTATATGTTTACTTGTATGTTTTATCGTATTCACGCTAACGTTACAGAACTGATTTCTGAAAATATATGAGGCCACAGTTTATTTTAAACATTTTTACGTTCTTCTGCTATCTCCCTTGAATACCTTTCCTGTTTTAATTAAAATACATCATTATTATCCCATCCGTCTAAATGCAATGTTGTCCTCCCTATCTATTACCCTGGTGTGGCCGGTAGTATACTTACCACCGTATAAAAATTGATCTTTCCTAGTGACATTCAATTTTTTATTAGGCCAGTTTCAGAAAACTCTTTCAGTATTTATAACCTATATTTCTATCTTCTTGGATACTTTCTGTTTGTATTTCTTATAATTAAGTTTTAACCTTAACATGTTGTGATGTCATCACAGTACTGGTCCTAATCCGTCACATTTTAATCAGCACATTTCTTCTTTAAACAATCCAAGTTACGTTTTCTGTCTGTGGTTAATAAGACAATTGTCACTACAATATTATTTAATTCCATTTCCCTAGTACCAATTCGATAAAAAGCTAATTTCATACATTGGAAATAGAGGTAAATGTATCCTCCGTACTTATTTCTTATTTTTATCTTCGTAGCCACTCCCATAAAATGTCTTTGTCCACCATATATCATTGTAGTATACATCGTTGTCATTGTTTTGTCTTCGTACATCCTCCTAATGTATTTGATAATTTCTCCAATATTTTTCCTGCTATTATATTTGTAAAGAATCCCATATAATATCTTTGAAATCTTAACCGCATATCATATTTCCTAGTTTTATCTTTATAAACACTTCCATACAATATCTTTGCCGTCTTGCCAGTGTGCATTTTTATATTTGTCTTCATATTCATGCCTACAAAGTATTTTGGATATATTCTCCGTCTATATATATTTGCATGTTTTGTTTTTAAATTATTCCTACAATCTATTTAAATATTCTAATAAAATATGTATTCCCTCTCTGTATATATGTCATAGTTTTCTCTTTGTACAAGTTTATACAACAGGCTTGAACATTGTGAAACTGTCCTGGGACAGCAGCTTCAACATCTGATATAAAAATAACACAGGTCAGTATTTTAGCCGTTTTATTACTTAATGTAATTGTAATTACTAGTGATACTGTAACTAAAGGGTATACATTTAAACATTTAATACTTTAAAAAAGAATCTATTTTGAGGAAATTCTTAGCTTTTTTAAGCTAAAGGGGTGTCCTGAATTTAATTTTTCTACCTTTGTTCATTGAAGGTTGAATATTATTCATCCATCCTTTTATTTCAGTTAATTTCAATTAGCTGCTATTTTGTACTAGGTTGAATTAAACAGCCCGAGTTTCCACTTTTCTTATTCTTTTATCAAAAACTTTCACTTAATGGGTCTTTACATTAAAAATTGTGACCTGCTCCCCAAAGTCCAATTTTAAAGAAATGGGCAAAGTAACAGTAACAGTGACTAAAACTTTCATTTCTACTTCCTATAAAGGTTATCCCGAGTTCCAATCCTCTATATATATTTTCAATATTTATTTCCTATTTTTATCTTCGTTATAATTCACGTAAAGTATATGACATCTTCTAAGTTTGTATTTCCCAGTTTTCCCTTCGTCTTTACACTTATAAATCATGTCATTGCTAACTCCTCCGTTTATATTTCCATATTTTGTCTTCGTATCACTCCAATAATATTCGTAAATTATTCTGTAAAATATATTTGCTAACTTACCGTATATATTTCCCAGTTTTATATTCGTAACCACTCCTACAAAATATCATTGCAAATATCTCTGTTAATATTTACAAGTTTATGTTCCTATTCACTCCTATAAAATAACTTTGCTATGTTCTCCCTGTATATTTCCTAGAGTTTTTGTTGTAATCACGACTATAACCTTTTTAAACATCCCCCTAAAATATTATATTATCCATCTTTCCGTATATTTCATATTTTTGTGTTATTAATCACTCCTATTAAATATCCTTTCTATCTTCTCAGTAGTTCTTTCCTAATTCTGTGTTCGTTATCTGTCCTATAAAATATCATTGCAATTATATCCGTATATATTTATTAGTTTTGTTTTCATAATTACCTCGTAATCTTCGTAAACAGGAGTATAACTTTATTTGGTATTTTCTTCGTATATATTTCCCAGTACTGTCTTTGTAATCACTTTTATAAAAAAACAGTGCTAGCTTCTACGTATGTATTTGATAGTTTTATCTTTTTAATCAGTCATATAAAATATCTTTGTTATCTACTATGTAGATATTTACTTGCTTTTTCTTTTTATCACTGCCATAAAATATCTTGCTGACTTCGCACATATATTTTCCTGTGTTATTCTTTTTAATCATTCCTATAAAATATATTTGTCTTCTTTTCTAAATAAATATAGTTTCTAGTTTTATTTTCGTAACTACTTTGAATAAATATATTTGTCATATTCTTCATATATAATTCCTAGTTTTATCTTTGGAATCACTCTCTTAAAATATCTTTTCTCTTTTAGTGTATATTTTTCGCTGTTTTGTCTCCGTAATCACTTCAATAATATTTGTAAATTATTCTGTAAAATATATTTGCCAACTTGCCGTACATATTTCCTAGTTTACCATTCGTATCATAAAATATCTTTGCCATATTCTATTGCCATTTCAATAATTTTAAATTCGTAATTTTTCCACATAATCTTTAAACACTCCATAAAATATATTTGCAATAGCTTTATATATGACACAGTGTTTTCTTTGTAATCAGTACTAAAAAAATATTTGTATCTTCTTCTTATATATTTTTTATTCGAGATTTTTTTTTATAAAATCTTGTTTCTATCTAATTACCCTCTTGTATTAGGCTTTTTTCTTTACAAAACCCAATTTTAAATCACTTTTTCAACTTAAAATATTTATCACTATCCTTTATAACCTCGTACATTACATTTTATAATTCATGGTGCTAAACCTACTTCTGGCCACACATTAATACGTTTCACATAATAAACATAATACGTTCCTTTTACATAAGGAATAGTTACGGTAGTGAGATATTTAGGATTGTCTGTTTTGGTAATTTGCTTGCAACTTTAGTTTTTAGCCTTAGCTCGTTCAATAATTGATGGAGGGTAGTTGTTTTTAATCAAAAGTTCTGTAGTATAATTTTCTCCTAGGAGTAAAAGGAACATCAGAAAAAATCGTAGGATAAATTATAAATTTAACATCCGCACTGTTTTTAAGTCCCAAAATAATATAAGAAGCTACTTAACAAAATTAAAACCGAAAAACAAACATCAAGAAACCAAGAGTGTGATATATAAAATTGACTGTGGTTCAACAAGACGTATATCGGCCAAACATCAAGACCTGTGGAAATTAGGGTAAAAGAACATATTTAAAATTATAAAAAAGAAAACATTGAAAAATCTAAATTAGTTGAACATGCAGTAAAGGAAAATCATCATATAAATTTTGAATCATCTAGTGAAGTGTTTAAAGAATCTTCCTGGACTAAAAGAAATAAAATTGAAAGTGCGTGTATGACAGTTTTAAAAGATAATTGTATTTCCCAACCTTCCGTTAAATTTCAGTGATATTTTTCTACCACTAGTGAAAAAAGAAATCCATTCCAAAATTATGAATTGCAAACCATATTTTTCTACATAATTCTTTTATAATTTATTAGTTTTTGGTCTTTACAGTTAGTTTTAAATTTTATTCTATTTTATTATATGTTTATTCTATTTTACACATATGTTTTTTTCTGTAAACAATGTCAAACTGATGATGCCTTAACTGGAGAAAGCGCTATTTTAATAAATTTTATGTGGAAGTATACAAAAAATGTCTTTTCCATTAAAAGTTTAAATAAGTTTTAACAATAGCATACTTAACTGGTGTTAGTTAAATCGCGTGTTCCCTACATTATTTCATTTTCTTAATCAGTAATATGTATGCAGTATTTAGAAAATAGCACAAAAAATCCAAGTATATTTAGTTACTTTTCATATAATATAATCACAGTCATCAGATGGTTTATCTAGTTACTAAATCTTAAATCAGTTATTAAATTTACAAATTTTATATTTTACTGTCATTCAAATCATTCTTTAAGATGTCATACGTAGGGGAATTATCAAGAAAAACTACAAACTAAACTAGAATGAAACTCATGGAAAATTGCAATTCATAATGGTTTTGAACACAATGAAGGCGGTTAAATGCACAATAGATAGAAAAATATATGTTCTAAGCTAACAATGATATTCAATTATATAAAAAAAAAAATATTTCCCCATATTATTGCAGGAAGCAAAGTATAACTCAATCTGTTTGATAAGTAGTAAAACATACTTATTTTAAAAAATATAAGTTATGAAATATGCCTTAACTTGTTTAATGAAACAATTTTATAAAATCTGAAGGATCCTACTAAAATATTTTATATAAATAAACCCACTTATAAATAACATACAGGGTAATTACGAAACTTGAACTGCACAGTATTGGACGAAGAATTATCAGAAATACTCTAATATAATTTTAATAAATAAGTATAATTTAATTTAAAATAAATAAATGCTATAGAATTACTTGTATCAACTTGACCAGCCTTGACCTTAATGGCAATATGGTGGAAAACAGAAATTTCGAAAAAGAATAAATATAGGTAATATGATCTAGAAAGCTTCCTATGAAAACTGATGTGATACTGAAAGTTCTTTTTGAAAATATGCATAGAAGATTTAGAGAAGACGTTAAAAGAAATAAAGAATGGTAGTGACGTGGAATATAACCAGAGAATGCAAAATGTGACCAGGAAAAAGTTCGAATATCAGGTCATGTTTAATAGACTGAGTAGTCGTTAGTGGTAGAGGGACATTCCTTTGTAGCAATAGATAAATATTTAATGAATTGTGAAATGTTCTAAGAAGTACTTTTCTATTGTTATTAAAAACTGGAAATATTGTTAAGTTTGATCCAAATATATGTCATGGAAAATGTAATTAATTAAAATTAATTAAATTAAATAGAAGCGAAAATGTTATCAGAACAGGTTGGAAGTAGTCATTAATAACGTTTATAAGTATAGCACAAGAATAGGGTAGTGATCTTAGAAGCAAGGATTAGAACAGGACTGGAAAAGAATAGCATTTAATCGATGGAAGGAATAATTTAAAAATATGTTCTAGCAAGGAAAAATTAGGCCGATTATAACAGAATGTGTGAATAATATAATATTAAATAGGAGGCAACAAAACTAAAATCAGGACAATGTATAGAAGGTGACAGAAGTATGTAATAAAACGTGAGAGCTTGGACTACCTAATGTAACCCGAGGAACGAGAAGAACAAAATATAACAGGGTATTACAAAGAGTGTGTTTTCAAATTAAGAATAATGAAGGAGAAAATAGAGGAACATTAGGATAATAGAAGGAATCAAACAGACTGGTACGGAGCAGACATAGCAAGAGAAGGTTTTAAGTAGAAAGAAGTTGGCGATTAAATGTATTAATATAAAACATTGAGAGTTAAGTGAATGTTCCTAGCAGGAAAGTTTAAAAGAGGAGGAAAATATCGTAAATGGATGTACGGAGATGTATTACAAATAGTATGATAGTGGAAAGATGAAATATGGCATACAAATTGTATGAAACGAAAACATAAAAAACTAGTTAGAGATAATCGGATATGTGTTAAAATCATTGAAACGTATTAATGTGTGGCCAGAAGTAGGTTTAGCACAGTGAATTATAAAATGTAATGTACGAGGTTATAAAGGATAGTGATAAATATTTTAATTTGGAAAATTAATTTAAAATTTGGTTTTGTACAGAAAAAAAGCCTAATACAAGAGGGTAATTAGATTTTAAAATAAAAGCGCTATTTTAATAAATTTTATGTGAAAGTATACAAAAAATGTCTTTTCAATTAAAACCAACTAACTTCCACCAAGGATACAAAGCAGAAAATTATTTAAACTTGTTTAAGGAGTATACAGATACAAAGATTCTACGATAAGTTTCTGTAGTCACATGTGTCCAACATAATCTGTATTACATTGTAAAAAGAAGCCGTTTAAACTTATCATGGTAAGAGACTTCAACAAACAGTAATTGTGTCAACAGCGTTTACTTTTGTTGTAGCGTTGGTGATTTATGGGTTGTTTGTATCTGTTGTACTACATACCAATGCGAGTTAATACAACAAAAACAAAATAGGATTCAAAGTGCTCGTATAAATATTTTTTTTGTTTTTGAAAGAACAGGTATTGCTTCTAACCACAAATTAAATATATATTTCATATAAAGTTTTAATGTGAAGATTTATTGGATTTTTGCTAAACATGAAATTTGTGTTGAAATCTATACTATTATATTAAAAAAAATTATGGTTGCCTGTAAAGTCGGTTTTACGGGCGAAGATTTTACGTGACAACGTCTTTTTCTCGGTAGAATATTTATTGATATGAATATTATTAAATTGCACAATAGGAACAAGGAATTGAATGAAAATAAGAATTGCACAAATTTTAACTTTAGAAATATATTTTGTTTACTAAAACATTGTACATAATTTGAAATTAATTAAAATTTGTTATTGTAAATGGTAAAGTTGAATAAAACATTTACTAAAATTGGAATTTGAAATTCTTGCTAAACACAGTTAAATTCTAACTCCGCGCGTGGTGATTGGTCGGTTTAGTTCGTTTGTTTGGTCGCACTGTTATGACAGGTTAGAGGTTATAATTTGTTATTTTAAATGTTTGACTAGCAATACGCGCTGTTTCTTCTCAATCGACTGAATTACGATTGATTGCAGAGTGATTTAAACTAATAATTTAATTAACACTATCAACATTTGTCAATAGTATGACATAACCTATAAACTCAGTTTCTCAACTTTTGTGTCAATCTAACAATTAATCAATCAATCATAGTTTACGATAATGAAATATCAGTGTACAATTATTTACCTTTATTGTTGTAGTTGTTGTAAATGACGAATCTAAGCACTCCATATTTTCACGAATAAACATAGTTATCTGCTTTATCCCGTTCGGATCCCGTGCGGCGGACCCACTGGACGGGCATCGTAACGTTACCGGGCGTTACACTTTTTCATGAGTGACTCCGAGCCGCAACCTAATTTAAGACGTTGTCACGTCAAAATATATGTGTTCGTGTGTGTTTTCTTTTTATTTGTGTGTGTACGAGTATGTTACTCAATCAGGTTAAAGCTGTTCAACTGATCTACTGAAATGTATCGGTAAATATTGTATTGATATACCTAATATTTATTCATGTACAAATTTGTGTTTTAGGGTATTTCAAAATACTTTCATAATTCTTCCTTTTTATTCTTTTGATCTATACCATTATATCAGAATTTAAAGGTATCTGTGACTTTGGTGTGTGTTTATTTCAATCCCCTGTTACATTTAAGAATATAAGTATATTAATTTGTACACATTTTTAAACATTATAGTAAATATTTGCTGTTATTCATCTTTAAAAGACATACTTTACAGATGGCATGTTACGAGCCAAAGCTTTTCTTTATCAGGATTTGTCGTAATTGGGATCTCAACTGTAGTACAATACCCTGATTTATAAATCGTAAGTGTGTTAAGTGAAAATCCAGGTTCTTTTACTTTGTTAATCTCCCTTTCTCAGGATTTATCCACACTGGCCTAAACAGTTTCATTGCTATTGAAATTGTTAGAGTTATTCAATAAAATATCATGACATATATCTAGTAAGTCTAAAAAAATTTAGAGCTACTTTCATAAAAACAGTTTCACTTTCCTAATTCAAGTCTCCTTTCTTAAAGTTAAGAATGGTAAAATTTAGCGAGGGATTGGAATATATGTTGTGACTACCACCTACATCAGGATTATTTGGAATCCCTGATATTAATGTTATCAAGGTTTTCCTGTTTTCTATATGCGTTTGATGTCGCAGGTATCTGGTTGTACATATTAATAGTTATAGTGTTTTCATGGCACACTATGAACAAATAACATTATGTTTTAACAACAGTAATACAGTTGCAGTATGTTTTAAAAATATAAATCAATAATCGTAACAACATTTTTATATTATAGGATTTATAACACTTCATAATTAATACTTGTATATTTTAAACGAAAGTTAACAATTTTTAGTAAAGAATTATTATATGTTATATATATATATATATATATATATATATATTATATAATATATATATATATATATATATATATATACAAAGACACATACACTTTTATATATATTTATATATAGTACATTATATATGTTTAGTTCAAAAGAGTAATTTATTAATTCAGTTTTAATTAAATGTGGTGTAATTGAAGTTGAAGTGTTTCGTAATGCAGTTTCATTCAAGCAGTAATAACTGCATGCTCCAGTCACTGAGGACGACAAAGGCTGAAGGCAAGGTAATCATCACTGGCAGTAATTAACTTGTGATGTAGTATTTTAGGGAAACACTCCACTTTTTCAGCAGTATTGGAAAAACAATAAACCAATTTCACCATATAATTTCCAAGTATAATTTATCTCAATTGCTTTTAACGTAATTTTTTTCAAATTTGAAAATACTGATGTTAAAAATAAATGTTTATATTTGATCAGAGGGCATTATATAACAAGAATCAAGTAACGTCTTAATTTTTGTCACGAGAGGCGCTAAACAAAGATAAACTTTATCTCCTCTTATAAATTAAGTAAGGTCCAAATATCCAGAACTTCTTTGATAAATTTATATTCCTGACGATGAAGACTTAAATGGATCATTAAATAAGCTGATAACAACAATCAACACCCTTAACGATGGCAAATGCCCTAATATTCTTATTCTGTCCACCTCACCTTCTAGGATAGACTTAGTTTTCCATGGATTCCTGAATCAGGGGTATGTTCAGATTTTAACTTTGAAATTAGCAGTACCCAATAGGCATTCGTAAACAGAAAATAATTAGGCAAGTTGTGGATGCATAGTATTGAGTGAAGATTTATTCTGGATGCATTTAATTGAGTACCAGAGCTGAGACAGTCTCAAGCAACACAATATTGTTACCAATCTCATGGTCGCATCAAAAACATCATACTTTATTGAAAATGTGAAACCTTTTAGGATTCTATTTGAATTGTGGCACAAAACAGTTTTTAGACCCTGAAGGCGGACACAAACTAATAACGAAGGAGCTGACAGAACATAAGGGAGATATTACCATCGCCTTCTATCCATGGCCTGCAACCCAATCTGTTAAATGTCGAGTGTGAATTGCATAGCAACTAGCCAGGAGCAACAAACAACTAATACATCTCAACTGTGACGCCTTTGTCGCTTCCGGATCGTTCAAGCATATCTTTAAAGTGGACGTGCTCGCTTGATCGCAGAAAAATATAGCGTTGTTTTTTTTAATATAAATATAATGTGGTATATTTTTTATTTTTATGAGAGAGAGAGAGAGAGAGAGAGAGAGAGAGAGAGAGAGAGAGAGAGAGAGAGAGAGTTATACCTTGTGGGTGTTTTAAGAAACAAAAGTCGTGTCAATGTCTCTCTTTCTTTGCTACGGAGGGATACCAACCACAGACTTTTTTGGAATTTAGAGAGAAATGATGTATTTTTGTACTTGTAACGCGTGTAAATTCAAATATTTTGTTATTTTATGTGGCAATTGTGTTTATGGTCTCAATAGCTGCTTAAAAACGCTCTCAACAACTTTTCTGCTTCTAGACGTTTTGGGATTCGACCCGGTTCTGGATTAAGTTTGTACAACTAGGTCAAATATTGACTTTATGTTTTATATGTTGATATAAACCATCTGCTAGTAAATATTTGTCTAACTATTTTCTGTGGAGTCTCGAGAGCGAAATGAGGTTTGGACTTAAAATGTTGCACGACACATCTGCACTACGAAGACGTATAGATCAGATAAGGTATACGTACCTAAAAGGGATGTGGCTGAGCGCTAGTGTAGTTATCTGGCCTGCGGTATTTTAAAAACGAATTAAGCTATAAACATAATATTTTGACATGTTACTTTATTTCCACGTTAACAAGATATAGTTCAAAGAAGGCCTACAACCCTCCAACGAGAATTAATTGGTTTAGCGTTAGCAAAGCGTAAATTGTAGATAGAGATATATTGTTTGGAAATAGATCGTTTCATTACATAGTGGTACACGGACACATCTCTTTTAGAGCAAATCTATGTGCTTTAACCCTCGGCAACCTTACCCTTCCTGAGAATATTTTTTAGATGACACAAACAACCTGACCAACTTATTCGGTTTATAATGATTAACGTCTTTGATTAAGTATTCTTCAGGTAACGAAAACACTTCTAACATTTTTTAACCCCTGTTGTACTGATATAATATTTAAATTATACAAAGTAGGACCCACTTCCTGGTACACTAGAAACTTAAATTATGGCATCATTCTAGCTTAGCCCATGTAAACCCTAGAAAACAGTTTGCAAATTCCAAATTGAAATTTCTCTAATATTCCACAATGACACACCGGTGCAGTCTTTTCTCCCAAGCTCTGTACCCGCAAAACCACAGGTCGTATCTCAAAACTATCATAAAAATGAAACAAAGAGGATAGGGCTGGTGAATGTTGCAAAACTGTACCTGTATTTCACTTGTAAATTAGCCATAAAACTGAATTAATGTTAAGGTAAAAAAGACTTCACTCCCACATGGCATAGCACATCACTGATTTAACCCACAGAACGGCACCGGCCACAGACCTCTTGGTAGCTCACTGGATTGCGTCGCGTCACGGCAACTCGTAGACCTTTTTTACTATCATGATATCGAGCCCCAACAGGATATATCTTTTGCTTAACATTTTTGTTTATTTCTCTGATTAAAAACTATCACATTATTTGTTTAATTTATCTGTTCCCTACGAGCAGAACTGTTAATTCATAAAAATGTATGATTTAACATATGTAATAAAATGTTGTTTTAATTAAGGAAATTCATTATTGATTATTGCGTAGGAAACTCTATAATAGTGCTGTCTATATAGAGGGATATAACGCCTATTACCTCTCCTATTTCTTAATGTTTTTATGTTTTGCCTTGAAAATTGTACCATAGTTCTAATTTATTTATGCTGAATCGCGGTAGGAAGTAGGCTCTTGTTAACTAGACGCGGTGCGTGGACATTGTTTGTTCAGTTAGACCGGTCAATCAGCTGATCGAGCTACGGTGATACGTTCTGACCCGGCTCGCTGTACAGAGAGAAGGGGTCAGTCGAGTCTTGGAGTTTCCACGAGAAGGTGTACCGGTCGAAGCTGAAGTTTTTTTTCTCTAACCCTATAGTTGGGATTTAGAGTAATTATTTATCGCGTGTAAATTCAATTTCAAGTATTTAATTTCTTTAGTGCGTTTTAGTTTAGGAATCTGCCTCCGTAATCTTCAAAGTAGTAAGTCCCGTACCAGCGTATAGTTAATATCTTTTATTTTTATAATACTGTAATTAAAATTTCTAAAGTTTTCCATATTTCAGAGTCTGAAAATTTAATTCAATTTTTTGAAGTATTGTGAATTAAATTTTGGTGATAAAGTAAATATCAAGTTTTGTGTTATATTAATTTTGAGTATTTTGAGAAGATAACTTTTTATTTTGTTTTGTTAATTTAAACCATTTTGGAGAAGTATACATTTTTAGTTTAATTTTAATTTTAATACCTTTTGATCAGACTCTTAATTAGATTTGTTCGATTGAGTGACATTTTGAAGAAAATTGAATCAAAAGTTTGTAAACTTTGTTAACTTTTTGGTGAACTTAAATTTCGGAATAAATCAAGTATTTCGAAAAGTTGTTTTAATTTATAAAGTATTAGCTCCACATAAATTCAATATATGTACTATAAAAACGGTACAAAATCATAGCTAGAGTATTTGTTTTTAGATTGAAGCAAAATTTGCTGTAGATGGAACACCCTCTTACACATTACAACGCAATTACTATATTTTCTAGACTTATTACTGTCACTTTTAACACACAATTTAATAACAGCATTGCTATAATAAAACCTAATTAATGACAAAAAATTTACACAAGGCATATTTTGTGCGTAAAAATACATGAACATGTGGTCTCGAGGTCAATGGCTGTACATTGTGCTATATGGCAAAACATGAAGTTTAATGTGCAGCTCTTAGTCTGATGGCTTCGCGACCTTCATACTCTATCCCACTACGTTATTGTTTCAAGTAATCCGACAATGTTGGAAATTTAAAGAATTTGCTGAATCTAACCAATACATTTCCTCGTATAGACAATGTTTCAGGATTTCCATTATGAGATTATCCTCTAGTACTAACTTTCATGATAGTTTCCGTTTTTAGCCTAGCCCATCGTGTCTTTATTTTATAACTCCTTTGATCATAGTACTCCTAGTGATCATTATTTGCAAATTGGCTATATGATGCTTGTCCAACTAAGGTAGGAGCAATAAAATCTATAAAGCTTTATAGTGATAAATGTTTTAAATAAAATTCAATTATATAATCTATTTTTACTAGGCAATCAGTGTGTAAATATTAACCCAAAACAACGTAGTGGCAATAAAATATAGAAATAGCAAGTATCCATCAGGATACAAGAAACATCATGAATTTTAGGCAGCGTGAAGAAAAATTATACCTAAATAATCCTAGTGATATAAATGGAATTAAGATACTTTTAGAATTAATAATAATAATTGATTTTAGACTTCAAAAGTATTGCCGTAATTAAAATATTCAAAGTGTGTACTTTTAAAGTGTATTTAAAACATGTTTAAAACACATTATAGTCATAAAGTGATGCATCGGATGTTTTTAGTGACGGAATAACATTTTTTTACATTTTCAGATAACATAATGTTAAATACATAAACAATGAACCAAAAAATGGACATTGTTATTTACCGTTCGTTTTTATTAATGGTTATTGGTTTCTATACCTTATTGATGATATTTGTTCGTTGTTTCACTAGTCTTAAAATTTTGGGCTTTTTCTCATAATTGGTTAAGTTTTCTTGACATTGAAATACAGCTTTAGCAATTCTTTCATTTTATTGTTTCAAGGAGTGATTGATTTTAGTTGCAAGAATGTTTTACATTAATCGACATGTTTTTATATAGATTACGTTGTCAAACACCTTAAGAAAATAAAATGATTTTGATCATATTGTTCTTGATGTATCGTTTACTATTCGATAATAAATTGAAAATGTAAATAGGGTACAGATAATGGCAAATTTATTGGAAGCTATTTCAATTAAATTTATTATTGATGGCATGTTTGATTCTTAACTATTACTGGACATTCTACATTACATGTCTTAACTCTCTAAGATGGTTCACTTTGATTCCCTACTTTTACTGGAGCGTACGTTTTCGCTATGGCGTAACTTTCTTACATTCTTTAGAGGAACTTAGTAATGACTCTCTTTGTCTGTACTTCTCTCTCCCCGGTTTTGTTATTATGTTGGTAGTGAATTAGTGAATGTAATACATTTCTATCTATGCATTTCATTATAAATATTTTCATATGTGCATTTAATTATAAATATTTTCATATATTTCGGTAAACTAAAGAGAGTTTATATGATCTTCTTACATTAATCTAGGCTAGAACCAAATATGAAGTCCGGGAGGATTTGGACACTCAATCGTGAGTGTTAATTTGCCAAGTTTGTTTGATTGCCCAGATGTGCTCTTCAGATAATGGACTTGGTAGTAATTCGAACGTCATCAGTGAGCTGTAGCCATGAGACCCACAACTACCATCTTCTCTCTAATGCTAAAGTGTTCTACTAAGCATACTTAATCGTCGTAACCGGTATAGTCTTTATGAAATAAATAAATTCCAAAATTATGGATGGTTTTGTTAAATAATGTTGATTAGTTGTTACTTAAAGCGTGACACAAGAATAATTATTCTACATGTAGTATATGAATTAGTAGATATTGTTTTGTACTTGAGTTTTATAGACGATACCATTGCTTTGTTTTCATTTTGACGGTTAAATTGAACTTAAACTCTAATTAATTAAATTTTTAACTTTATGAATTAGGAAATTTGGATATTTATTTTTAATATATAGCCCGACCACTTGCAATATGTATGAAATATCCAACTACACATTTTGTTATTTTCACAATTAAAATAAATCATATAATCTTAAAAGAAACGGTTCTACATATTTATGTATACACTGTATGTTTCTCCATTATATTAGTTAAATTCATTTATGGTTTAAAATCAAATCACATAAATAATGCTGTAATTATTCTAAATCTAATCTAATCTTGTAATAAATTTATCTTGTATACCGTTTAAATATTCTCAGAGTTCCCAGTGGGATTGACTTAATATTACAGTGTAGAACTGTTCTGTTTAATAATACATAACATACAGTTAACAATTAAAGTTTGGTATTGTAATGGTGGCCAAATCAAAACATTTAGTTTAAAATTTCTATACATATAAATATACAGTCTCCGAAAACTTTTCATAGCTTAAACGCTATCGTTTTACTATAATAAGAAATAGTTTCATACTTTTGTAATTTTTTATACACAATATTAAATAATATATGAGAAAGGGAATATCTAATCTTCTTCAATTTGCAGGGACAGATTCTATAATTCAGTTTAAACAGTAAACGTAAATATTTTTAGATTTTCAGCTGATCCTAATGAATGAGGTTAACAAATTTATGAAATCTTTGAATGTTATTTTATGTAACTTAATATTATTGGTGGTATATTGGTATTTTATGAAAACATGTTTCGTTTGAACTCTTTTTGAGATGGACGATATGACAGAATATGATTAACTAATAGCTCTTAAACATTAAAATTTAATTATAATTTTTAAATTAGGTCCACAGAAATGCCTCATTTTTTGTTAATCCTAAATGTACTTGAGACATTTTTACATATAAAAATGTTTCATTATCGCCTAATATGCAAAATTGATTTCTTAAACAAGCGGTTGGAAACTCTTCACTCGCTCACCATTCTAGCAAGCCGGATTCCAAGACCAGTCTGTTACCTAGATAAATGAAACAAGGTATCTGTAAATTCCAACCTGTAACTTTGAGACAATTAATTTCTCTGTATATGAACAAAAATTGACCGATTACCTAACAATTAATCAATATACCCATATGGGAAGGCCATTTACAATACTCGAAGACAGGTCATTTATCCTTCAGGATACTGACAAACACATTTATATACTGTCAAAATAAGGGATGCTTCAGAAAAATTAGGGAAACTCTCACACTTGTAGGTCGTTTATAGTAGACGAAGATTGCTAATTTACCCCGAACAGTGGAACATTATATCTGGGTAAGTGAAAACCTGCATAGTTAATTTGTCTACATACGGAAAGGCAATTGACAGATTACGTCAAACATATTTCTACGTAGACAGGTAATTTAAAGTTTATCAGGTAGTGAACAACAGTGTTTGTAGTGGATAACTGAATCCATCGTTTGACCTATAATAAAAATAATAATGGGGATCAGAAGTGGGTATGACAGGATTTAGAGGAAGTACTCAGCCATCCACATTAATGGCCGTTTACGAAATAACCCAAATTTCACGAATTAGTTCAGATAAATGCAGCATTAGAGATAATGTAATTTAACATAGTTAAGAAGACCATAAACCTTCCTATGTAAATTTTACAATAACTTCTACCACCTACCTTTGCATTGCATGTTTACAAAAGTACTGAAATATTGGCAAACCATTCACACGGCCGCATGCGCGCGCGCTCTCTCTCTCTCTCCTCTCTCTCTCTCTCTCTCTCTCTCTCTCTCTCTCTCTCTCTCTCTCTCTCTCTCTCTCTCTCTCTCTCTCTCTCTCTCTCTCTCTCTCTCTCTCTCTCTCTCTCTCTCTCTCGCACACACTCATACACACACAATTAAGGTAATACAATACTGTATTCTTTGTCTGAGATATAAATGTGTTAATTTATTTTTCTAATGATAAAATAGAATAGTCGAATTCTTATGCGCTTAAATACAACCATATCTTAAAATTTCTAAAATTATAATATTAATGGTTCTTTGTTTATTTATACAATCATGAAGCACAAGAAAACAAACGTTTCCTCTTTTACGATTTAATTGAATTCTAAAATATTTACTATTTAAAGATGAAGAATTCTTTTGCACCTATTAAGATAAAAGAGCAATAAGTAAGTTCCCATACAATCTAATCACGTTATCTTCAGAACTATTATATTTAGAATAAATTTCAAATTCTTATTTCTATTCTTCAAAATGTTGTAATATTATATACGGTAATGCTGGTGTGATATTTATGTGATGCGCAAATAATATGATACGCACCATCATTACCAAAAGCGGAAAGTTTTTACTTTGTTCATTACTTATCTAAGAAATAACTTGGCGTTGATAACTTGGCTGTCAGGTACATCTTCAGCACTTATAATAAATTATCATTATAATTAGGTAAATGACTTATAAGATTATTCTCTCATCGCGTATCACTCATGTAAGTGTATACAAAACTTCACAGAACAACTGACCCCAGAGCCTAAAACCACCCCCGGGGACGGGAATCCAAACTATATATATATATATATATATATATATATATATATATATATATATATATACACGAGAGGAAGCGATAACTATCCTAAAAATACCCAAAGAGTGTAAACTTAGAAACTTTAAACTGAGTATATCGGCTACGTTAGTTGGTTACTTTACTTTATTTCAATAAGGAGAAAAAGATTTATAGCTATACATAAATTTAAAACTTTATTATTTATGGACCTAGACAAAAATAAATTGTTCTAGAAGGTTTATAGTTATATTATAGTTTATAGTTGTCTAGATTATTTAAAGTTCTGCTTTAATGAGTCTTTAAATTGAAACTAATATTTATGTGGTATATTTTAATTTTCTAGATATTATTTGGTTTTGAAAAGTATAAGCAATGGTGAAAGAACGGTGATTAGCAGTAATGGTTTATCAGAAAACTTTAAACAATCATTGTAACACAGTAACATTTAATGGAACGTGTTTTGAGAATCAATTAAGGGTAAAGTTGTAATAAATAAATCATATACCTCTGTTGAACTTTAAAATTATTCAGTCACAAACAATAGAGCACTAATGATATTTTTCGGATTGGTAACGTTTGTTTATAATAAATTTTGCGTTTTTGGACCAGAACAATAAGGAAATTGGTATTGATCATTTAAAATATATTTACAATGATATAATAAAATTTGTGAAATACAACAGTGTTATTCATGCATGGTAACTGTGAAGTAGAACTACAGGTATTATAAGATTAAAGAGTTGAATGTCGCAATTGTTTTCGTTTTTATAACAGATTTAAGTAATATCTGAAGACTGAAATAGCTCTCTGTTTTAACGTAGCACTCAGAATGGAGAAAGGTGAGGGTCAACACAGTTACAGTATACCATGATATGAAGGAAATAAAACGAGACAAACAAGACTATTAAAGATGTACGTCATACGCTAAGACACTAAAAAACTAAAAAAATGATGTAATGGACAGTCAATTAAAATTAAAAAATAATTATAATGGAATACCTGACGAACTGAATGAAGTCCATATTTGAGAGAAGGAACGCGAATGATTTCAGTGCAAAGAACCCAAGAGTACAAGCATGTCACACGAACTAACGAAGGTGAAGCAATGACGAAGAACTTACTGTCGATATTTCATGTAATATCACGGAGCATCATCTGAAACAAAGAGAATAGAAAGGTGATGTTTGGGACGGGGAGTAGTAAAGAGTAGCCACCTCTAGCCTTATGTTAATGTATTTGACCAATGTCATAGTGTGTGTACGAATTTTACTGTTTGAGATTTGTTTCATTTTTAAACTATTTATAGGTTTCCTAGTTAATTCTTCCTGAATATTGGTAGCCAAAGAGGCCTAACCTAAACCAAAGATTCACTTACCGAATCTTCTATTTCCACTATGAAGCTGTAATACGCTTGCGTTGGAAAAAACTCATATTTATATATTATGTTATCCTATTTCATGTAATGATCATCATACTAGCATTTTGGAGCAATTTTAGACCTTTCCACTAAACCTTTTTGAATGTTATTTATGTTCTTTAATTCCCAAATTTAACGCTATTTTTGTCAAGCCTATTTATTTACTATTAATAGAACATATATTGTTAGTTTCTGTGAATACTTTTCTGATTTAGTTTGAGTTATACTTCATGTAAAAGTGATTTGCGTTATTTGTCATGTTTTATAAGCAACAAAAAGAAACATTCATGTGGTTTAGTACTTAACTTAACAGTAATTGAATATGGATATCATACTGCATTAGACGTACACATCAATTATACTATTAGTTTACAATGCACTCTCTATGAAAGTATTAATCATCTATATACAAATGGAATTCTTTAATTTTTTCAGGATTGTTATGTATTTTGTTTGTTCTTCTTGTATTTACTACGTACTAATCCTAATATAAGCTCTTCTCACGTAGCCTAATTTGACAGTGGAAGATTTTTTTCTTCCATGTCTCTTTCATTTAGCATTATTTAGACCCATACGTAAGAACATTCTCTTGAATTATTTTTATATCATATTGTTTAGTTCATTTTAGTCCTCAAAATCATATTTTTGTTCCAGCATATTTATTTCTAAATTTGTACACTTGTCGTACCATATTTATATATTAGAAGTGACGTTCAGTTGTCCGTTTTTACTTGAAATAATATTTCATAATAGTATTATTCTTCAATTTCTCTCCATTACAAATCCATATTTTTGCGTTCTAAACCCAAACAAATATATTCCGTGTTTGTCATGTTTATTGCTCATTTGCAATTTTCTGTATTCACCTCTAAGATTTTTTGGCATATAATCTGCATCGTATTCACGGGTTGTAATTATTAGTTAACCCTCTGCACAGAACAAATTATCAAGTAACATGTAAAACGCATCATGGATATATATTTTGAATAAGGCAGGAGAAATACATAATCCTTTCTTAAAATCCTTCACCACTGTTAAGTATTTGAAAAAATTAATGCGTGTGTCAACCCTGCCTTCAGCTTTTGTATATACTAATCAGCGCACAAGTATATGTTTTACTAAGGTCCGTCTTACAAAAACCTCAAAAATCAATTAATTTCGAGGGAGATTTATCGTAGGCCTTTTAGAAATGTACGAATAAAAAGTGCATAGTGAGTTTACGAGCTGTTTCCATTCAATTAATCGTTAGAGAGTAAACGTGTTGTCTACGCAAGATATTTCTTCTCTAAACCTAATTTTTTCTTCAATTTCCTTATACACTTACACTTATATCCCTCTTTAAATTTACGAATATGCAATCGTTTCATGAAACTAGTCACACTAATGCCTCTACAATTCCGGCAATTATTCCTGTTTCTCTTTTCAAAAAGTACAAAAAATTCTAGTTGAGGCCACTCTCAAAGGACTTATCTATCTAATTTTTATAAACTAAATAAATAACTAGCTATAAGTATGATGTAATTTAGTGCTTAAACGCATTCTACTTCTTAATAACTGTTTGTACAGATAATATTTAATTCATAGTTCTATTTTTATAAGTATTCGTCCTGTTTCACACAAAAAATATGAAGTTTCGTTACTTTAAATTTTATATTTTCTAAAGATTACGATCGTTACATATTTATCATTTGGACTTTTTATCAGTACCATCGACCTTGTACTGTATCGACTCTTCCTCCTATTCTCTGTTTAATAAGACACTCGTACAGGCCAGTGACCCATGAGGACAGGCAGAGTAAGGATTTAAATGGGATCGGCTTATCCTTTAAAAAAAAAAACAATTTCCTGAGTTTATGTAATATTATAAGCTACGTAAATTTATTGATTTAGCTCTAATGTAGAGACAACTAACTCTGCCCTTATATTATTTTGAAAACGTACAATATGAGTTAGACTAATTGTTAAAATTAATAATTGATAAACAAAACACAAAATAATTGCTGAAACCACTAAAATGGAAACCATAACTATAGAGTAATTTGCTTTTGCTGTGTTTGGAGAGCAAACTTCCTCCTACGTTAGGGCCTCACTGTTTACATACGCCGGTTGACTTACTGTAAATGTTCCTTTATTTAATATTTAATACTCTCATTATTTTTTGGAATACAAACGATTATTCAACAACATGGTTGTATATTATCTTTATAAGGAATAGAATTAAATATAACCTACATAAAATTCATATTGAATAACATTTATATCAACACCACTCATAGTATCTATTGAAATCGTAGTTATAGACTGGAGTTAACGGGTACATTAATTTAACTCCTACAAATGCCCTAAATACGTAAGAAAACTTTATGATTGGTTAAAATTTGTAAATATGAATATGTAGCTCAGTGTATTTAGTATTTCTATTCTAAAAGTTATTGTCTCAGTAAATATTTACAATTATAGTTTAAATTCTTCAAAATTCAATAACCGACTGTGTCAGATATTCAAGACCATATTTATATTTATGTTTAACCTAACTCTTACACAATGTTTACACGTTGGTTTTGAATTTCTGATGCAGTTGGTTATTGAATTTTATAGAATTTAAACTATAATTATAAGTATTAGTAATTAGTAATTATATATAAGTATACTGTATATATATATATACAGGGTGAGTTTTTTAAAGTGATCCAATAGCTAACTTTTTAACTACACGACTTAGCACCACACTTTAAATTTGGAACTTGCTCAATTTTAAGTTTCACTCAGGGATACACTTTCAAATTTTTTGAAGATGGCCGCCATTTTCCAATATGGCGGTCAACTTTAAAATCTCTTATGGAACACCCTGTAATTTATGTTGTTTTTAGATTCTACACAAAAAAAAAATACATTTTTGCTTTTGAGAGTTTTTCAATATCTCTAATGGTTCAGGAGCTACGTGGACTGGAAGTTTTAATAATTTTTGCCAATATGGCGGCCAACTTTAAAATATTTTATGGAACACCCTGTATTTTATGTTGTTTTTATATTCTAAACAACAAAATAAGACATTTTTGCATTTTAGAGATTTTCTATATCGAGACGTCAGAACCAGAGGGTTCTATCTGCATTTTAACAAATTTTACAGTAGAGCGTTTTAAAGTTTAAGACCTTCTGCAGGGCAACTTTATATTGTACTGAAAGAAATTCTAGGTTATAAATAATCAACAGTTTGTTAGTGTTTACAAAAACCCCAGTTTATTGAAATATTAGTAAAATACAATTTTTTAGGCATTTTTTAAACAAAACAAAAACGTGCCAGATGGAACCTTTTGTCCCTGAGTACAAATCAATATTTAAAGTCCAAAAGGTCCTTAATTCAAAACTGTATTTAAATAGTCTACATCAACTGTAGGCATCCATTTCATCATAGATTTTATGTCTTTAATCTTGTCCTGAAGGTAATTTCTTCCTGTCTCGCACTACGTTTGCTCCCCAAGAGAATTCTCGGCAGAGTAGTTGTTGCTCTCGTCCTGTAGATCTGTTCGACTTATTTTTTTTCAC